>NW_027052434.1:0-32203 GCF_036321145.2 Pelmatolapia mariae | reverse complement strand
TACCCCAAATTATTTTTGGACAGGTTGTAGGAGCCAATTCCTGACCTCAAATCTGGCTTCAATGTGATTTGAGAGCTGCTGTGACTTAGCAAATGAAGTGTGACAAAGTCAGGTGAGTCAGTCACTGCTGAAATTCAGGCCATTCTAGATTTACCTGTGCCTCACATCAGATGTGAGCTTACCCATTTCCTTAGAATGGCTGGTTACTATCGTGGCTCCTGTAGAAGCATAGTGCAGACACAGTTGATTCTCTTATCAATCTCACTAATGTATCAAGTGTGTCAAAGTGCATTTCAGTCTGTAACAATCAGTTAAAGCACAGCACCACTGTGCTTGGAGGCCCCGGTGCAACACTTTGAGGTGTATGCTGGCTCCAGTCATTATTCACAGATTATAACCTTCTTTTTCTAAACCCAAAATGCATAATTCCTCTTCATCCAAACGGCTGATAATGCCATGGTGTTTTCAGTTACTGCTACTGATTATGACCAAGTGTATTGGTAAGAACATTTAACTGAAAATTACTGATAAGAGTGGTTAGTCTGATTACTTGGGTTGGGGACTCTGTTATGTACGATTGTAGTAAATCAAACAACCAATGAGAGCAGCAGCAACAAGCGCAGTACAAACTGACAAACTGACTATAAGTCCACGGTCTCTGAATCCTCTTGGCTGACCTGCAGGTGAGAAACAGGTGTGAGGTGTCAGCTGTCAGGTAGGTGATGAGTGAAGAACAGAACAGAATCCATTTCCTCTTCAAACTGCTGTCAGACATTATCTACTGCACTCTGATCACATCACTCAGACCAGCTGCTTTCTACAAAGTCTCATCAACAACATCTTTAGAAACAAACATCAACAACCAGGAAGCAGCTTCACCTCTGATCACACACACACTCAACTCTACTCACTCACCTGGAGGATCAACATGAAGGTGGATGTTTGTGAACGACTGCAAGGAGCGTGTTTCTTCCAGAAAGACTTGACACTCATATGTTCCAGCATCATTAGTCGTCACATTCATCAGAATTAAAGGACACGTCTCCATCCTTCATCTGTCTGTCCTGCAGATCCACCCGGTTCTTAAAAGATGGATGCTGGTCATCTGGAACAAAGTGCCCAACCCTGTACAATAGCACATATCTATCTCCCAGGTCAACTCTGCTCCACTTTACAACTCTGATTGTTTTGTTGTTTGAAGCTCGACATGGCAGAATGATGCTCTGTCCAGACTCAGTTGTGATGTTTTTCTGGTCTGAAAGAGGAAACAACACAGGGCAGAGAGGTTAAAGGTCAAAATATAACTGTTCATATCTACAGCAGCTACAGAAAATATTAAACTCACACACACAAACAGAACAACTGCTAAGTGGACTGTACCAAGTGTGTAAATATTACAGAGTAACTGTGATTGGAATGATTTACACTGATTCACAGTGATTTGTGATTTTAAAGGTGTTGTTTGTGTATATGTTTGAGTTAGATTTCCAGTTATTTGGGATTTTAATGGCATTAAGTAGGTAGGAATATTTGATTTCATCATTGGCGAGACACCAGAGAGCATTTCTAAAAAGTCAAGCACTCATTTTTAAAGGACAGATTAGAAATATTTTTGCTTGGCAGATGCTGATGTTAACTGTCTCGTAATTGTTGCACTTAAAGTTGTGGGTCTCTGCATGCTACCGTTTCTGTAGTTGGAGAAACATAATCAAAGCATCTTTCCATTGTCTGGATTCACTTACTCTGAGAGTGGAAGTCAGTAACTACAGATAGCTGGTACAACTAAGCCAGTACGTGTTTACATGTTGACACTATCTTGTTAATCTAAAAGTGCCATTTCATGAATCATATGACTTTTTTTTCCACAGAAAATGATCTCTATGAGTGTCACCTACCACAGACATCATCAAAAAGGACATATTTTATTTACAGTGTATTTTAAATAAAATACAGATTCTCTGCCTCTGATCAGCAAACATTAAGCTTCAATGTTTGAATGGATCCAATATACAGTTTCAAAGCTCTAATGAGTTAAATTAGAAAAAAAAACCCAGCAGCACTAAGAGCTTATTCGGTGTTAAAAATATAACTGTAGTGTTTTCTGCTGTTGTTGTTTTTTCATATTTAAATATTCTTTTTTTTTTACCGCTCTGTGCAGCAAATCACCACATTTTTTTCTACAGCATTCGTCTTTTGTTATGTTAGCAACATGTTGCACTTTACTGTTTCATTTCTCTTTCAGCTTTAAACACCACTTCCTCATCATCTGATGATGTCTGCTGAGGCGACACACACAAAAAAAAAATTGTGCAGAAGGAGTCGCATAAACGTGCGGGCGCACAGACCTTGGAACAAAAAGCCCTGTTTAGCAGGGAATGGATAACTGCCCCCTGTCACTGCCAGCTGACATGGGGGCAGTTACACTCACAGTAAGTAACACAAACACATCCTGGCTGTGCTCAGCTTCCTTCGTGCTACAACTCTGACCCGTATAAATCACACACAGACAAACAGTCAAACCTCACCTGCAGAGACAAACATGAAGAACCCGACAAACAGCAAAGTCAGGCAGAGTTTATCCGTTACAGCAGACATTTCCGTCCTTTGATCTTCTAAAGATATTAGTTATAAAAGTCTGAGTGCATATTTTCGGGGAATAACATAACCTCAGTTTAGAGCTCAAATTTAAGGCATAACTGTGCGACCAGATATAATTTTCAACCGCAACTTCAAACATAAGTCTGATGAATCACGACTCCGCACGCGAGCCTTGTGCTTTGCGCTGGGAAGAGGGAGGAGGGGCGGTAGTTACACTCGCAGTAGCACAGGAACACAGTGGGAGGGAGGGAGAGAGAAAGAGAGCAGGGACAACAACCTCACATTAGAAAGGTATAGTAATCATCCACAACTATTTTCAGTTGGATACTTGCATACTGTCATTTATGCATTTAAACCTTCACAATCTGTATTTCTTCTGTTGCATTTCTGTATCTGTGAATAAAAGAGTTTATAAATAAATAAATAAATACAAAGAACAAAAGAGACTAAATTAGGCCTAACCTGTCAGTCACATAATAACGTGTTTTTTTGTGCAGATCTCAGTTTGTGCAGGCTGTGATCAGCTGATCTTCACTGGTCTTTTTAGGATTTGACCAGTAAGATATAAGCAGCTGTATCATGAGCTGTGTGGCTGATTTCTAACCTTTGGGACCATAAAATTAAAGGTTGAATTCACTGACTGAATCTAAATATGATGGTTGCTTCACCTGATGCGATCTATTAACATTGCAAATGCAACCAGTATAGTGCATCACTGTAAAGCTCACCACACTACTACAAACTAACCAGTTCAATCTGTGCTAATTTCTATTCAACTGTTTAACAGTCCTAGAGGATGTTCATGCAAAGTTTGAGTGACACAGAATTAGTGTGCTTCAGTTTGTTTCAGTACATAATTCAGCAACCTGCATTTACATCTGCTTCAAACACTAAATTAAAATGTCATGTTTGTGAAATGTGTAGAACCAGTTTTGGTGTTTGCTGTCGTTTGTTGTGCTGGTTTAAAAGTTACATTTCAAATCACATCCTACTGAAAAACAAACAAAGAAACAAACAAAATGTGCATAAACTAGACAAAAGTGTTCAGAGTAGTAATGAAAGATCCTCTGGATCCTGAGGCTAGAAGAGTTTCCTCGTCAGGCTGTAATGCGTACATAAACTGCATACAATTTCTGTTCTTAAAACACAATGACAATAAAGATTCTTATTCTAAATTTTGATTAATTGACTCTGTAAATAAATAAAAATAAGACATCACTGAGGTGAGACTGAAACATGACACTGGATAAATCTAATTGGCTGTAATAGTAATGGTGTGGCTCGAGTAATCGCTAACCTTCTATTTAAAACACAAACAAGCAAAAAACTGTTTTTACATAGAAATGATTAATTCTAGAATCAGTTGAAAGCTGGGAAAATGACATAGCGTGTATTAACACAGGGATGTGTGAATTAAATAATTAACAATTATGAACTAGGAAGTGTTGCTGATATTTGACCATTTGTGACCTTATCATAACCAGTTACCCAGACACTCCTTTTTAAAAAATGCTGAGCAGCTTCTGAAACGTGCTGTGGCTTGTCGGTTGGATTTACCAGCACCGTCTGCATGACTTCAAACCAGCTGCTCTTTGTCAAATGCTATTTTGTTTTCTGTCACACGCAGCTGACACGGTTGGTTACCATGAATAAACCGGTTGGTTGTTGATCAGAATTTCACTCGAACTTTAAAAACTATTAAACTGTGACGTGATTAAAAGAATTCTTTGTGGTGTGGGTGACAAAATATTGATAATCCTGATGTTTAGAAAAGCCTTAAAAGGTGGATTTTACAGTGAAGGTGATAATAATATATATTTTTTATATTAATGCAGAGAGACATCACTGCCACTTCCAGGTCAAATTGGTACAATTAATTTGCCGCTACAGTGAAACACTGGGCTCTTCTCACACACGGTTTAATAAAGAAACACTACAGGCAGAAAAGCCAACCATCAATACTGCCTCCATAGGCTAACATAAATAAATAAAAAGCACACTCAAAATGCACATGTTTTCATTAAATGGTTGTCTTTTATTTAAAGATTTATTTATTTATTTAATTTGCCTGTCCTGTCCGTGTGGCAATCAGAATTATTGTCTAAAGGCCAAGAAAAATGCACAGCAGGTTTGCTTTCCCAAGTGGAGCATTACGACTTTTGCTATACTGGTCCACTTGATTGTCATTGTGTATTAGATTTTAATTAGAATTTTTTGTTGTTATTATTTTAAGTTATTACATTCAGAACAGAAAAGACCAGGGGATGGGGAAAAAAAGAAGAAAGAAAGAGAAGCTTGGAAGAAGAACAAATTTCAAATTCCAAAATAAGTTAATGGTTTCAAAAATCAAATATTTATTTCTGACATTTCAAATGGCAATTCCACTCCTCATTTAAAAAATTCTGCTGCAAGGCAAATTAGCCACAGCGTGACATGTAAGAAGCTCTCTGATTGGTTGGACAGACACAGGCTGGCTGCCTGGATTTTTCTATGCTACTGTTTGTGTTCATAGCCTGCTAAGAAGCATGTCTGCTTGTACAAAGGCCGTTCAGCCTCGGGATATGTGAAGAATGAAGGGACCCTGCAGCAAAACGGAGAGCCAAACTGAGTGCCTGTTTACTCAGGTGCTAACATGTTACCTTCAACATGTTAGCACCTGTTGAAGGTAACGTGCTAACATGGCTAATGCTAGCATCACCGCACGTAGCCCCGTTATTTTAAGGTCATCTTAGCTTATGAATTATTTTACGTCGCAGCTGTACGAGCTAGCTACGTGTTTCGTAAGCTGCTGTGCTCTTCACAAATAAAGCTGGAAGCAGCTCAGACTGTTAGAACCAGCACTGAGGCCTGTTACATTTATACGGTGTTAGAGCAATGGCTGCAACCTACAGCCTTTAAACTAGCGATTACAATGCTGACAGTAAACTCGTCAGTCCAGATGTTACCACATTACTTTGTGATACTGAGAGTTAAAACAACTGAGACAGGCTGATTAAAATAACAGCTGTCAGTTCTCTCATTCCTTATATCAAGCCTCATCTACCCTGGGGGCCCTGCCACCAAGGAGTTGTTGACTGCCTCAGTGACCTCACACCCAGTGATAGGCGAGATATCCCCCATCTCTTCACCCGAGTGTCCAGAAACAATGGCTGCAGGTCTGGCAGGATTACAAGATCGATCATTGTCCTGCGACATAGGGTGTCCTGGTGCCATGTGTACTTATAGACACCCTTATTTTTAACATGGTGTTTGTTATGGACAAACTGTATATTTGCACAGAAGTCCAGTAAAAAAACACTAGGGATCCCATAAGCTGTGTTGTAAGGGCGGCTTTTGCACCCAGGTAGGGTCACCGATGGCAAATTGGTCTTGGCGATTCAAAAGGCCCTCATGAGTAGATGAGTAAAGTACACATGCAAAATCCAAATATTTAATCCACCGAAGAGCTGTTCTCAGATCTCTTTGCATATTAACTTTATCTTTGAAATATCCAGTTTTGAGATTCTGTATATTAATGTCCCAAAACTAGATATTTGACAGATGTTATCTGTATACTAAATGTTTGATATCCTAAAATATGCACACAACAGATACTTAACAGACAGATCATTACTGCAGTACTCAAAAGTGAAAATTTCAAAGTTCATGCATCCTGTCAAGTTGTACAATATCTGAACCCCCCCCCCTAATTTAGATTTGCATCTTGTGAACGTGATCAGCAAAATCCTTTGTTTGCCATCTGAAACACCCAGGTGGAATTATCACTAAGTCCCAGAAGACTTTATGTACGATTTGTGGCCATTTTAATTTTCACAGAGATGTTTAACATATGGGGCTCTAATCAGCTTCAGGTGGTGTGATCCAGTCTGCCTGAGATGTTCATAAGTTTTTAGTTAATCAGACAGTGAAACACATCATAATAAATAAATGAAATAAATAAAAATAGCAAAATGGGTTTTTGCATGTTTGCTGTAAAAAGTCAAGAATTATTCAATGAAAAATGGGAAAAAATTGCCACGTCATCTGCTGCCAACTGGTTTCTCATTGAGTGCGGAAATGAAAAAAGATCAAATTCTTCAGCTTCAAACACACACACATGCACACATCCTGTACTGTTGCTTTTCTGTGCATCCTACAGCCACTGAATGACGCTCCTGCTGTTTTTAGTCTGCACTTGTGGTTTAATTTTCATCGTTTTCTGCACTATCGGTTAACCACATGCAGACTGTAACAAATCAAATTTTCCATGTGTGACCTTCATGCAACCCACAGAACCACGTGTGAAAAGCAAGTAAAATCAAAAGTTTATTGATCGATCCTAAAATACAACAAACATAAATAAAATATAAATAACACAAAAGTTACTAAGGACATAAATCATATGAGCTTATTTAAATAATTGTCACTGATATTACAGAAAAAAACCTCTTTTAAAATGTGACTTTTGGGTCTTATTCAGTCATAAAAAGACATAAAACATACATTTTTATCAACAAGTGAATGTGGTCTCCTCTGAGATGGAGAGCTGACATTATAGAGACCAGAAGCTGGATGTCAGTGGTTGGATTGGTGGACTGAAGAGTCGATCACATCTCATTCTGGTTTAAGGTGTGAACAGAAAAAACACACAGTTCAGAAAACAGGAAACATGGTTACAAGCTTTGTGGTTTAATCAAAACTTTCATCTTCAACTCCCCTGCATCACACAGTTCCAGTTCAGACAAGTGAAATCTGGCTGCACTGGGAACCAACCTGGATTTGCAAAAAACTCCAGTAGATGTTTTCTCGCTGTTTAGGTGTACAGTGTATAATTTAGCTTGTCTGTTTCACATCTCGTTCACTGATAGCAGGTTTGTGCGTAAGTACAAGGGTGTACACGATTCCCATGATATACTGCAAGGACGTGTAGGGAACTGAAACACTTTTTTTTTTTTTTTTTTTTTTTGATTCTCAAAATTTTGGTCCAGTTTCTCCACATTTTGATTGTAAACTTGGTGAAGTCTAATAATGGTTTCCACTGTGGAGGAAAGACATAGATACTCTTTTTTAATTTTATTTTTACTTATAGCTAAAAAAATAAGACATTTGTTATGGTATACTGGGCCTTGGTGCAACTGAGTTAATCCTCAGCCTGAAACTAAATGATTTAGCGTTACTCTTTCAAGGTTTCTGGCTACTCTTCAAAAACAAACGGTCTGAACAGCAGCTGGATGGGCAGTTTTGACTAAGAATCCACATTAGGCATATCTCAATTTAATGATGTCACACAGATCAAAGGGTAGAAATAACAGTGTGAAATTAAGTCCAAGCTTTTGTCTCATACTGTATTACTTGGCACATCAACTTAACTAATTATTTCAAACTTTGTTCATGTTTAATATAATCATCCACCGCAGGAACAAGAGACGTTTAGGGACTAAATCTAAATGGAAACCTGAGAGATTTCAGTTATGTTTCTGTTATGAAGGATATTATTTAAGACAAAATGTAGAATATTGTTTTCTTTGTTCAAAGTTAAAATAAAGAGCAGCTTTACCTGTGGTCTTCTTTGGTCTGACACCTATTTGTCCATATTTGGCATCTTTAGTTCTCACTGTTGAGTAGACCACAGCTTGATCACTCTCTCCAGGCACAACTGCAAGAGTATTTGAAAAATTATTTCACTCCACGTGGAAGCAATTTTTTTTTTTTTTTTGTGCTTATATTAAGTGATACATTTTCGAAACTGGAGCATCCTTTCAGAGGGTTTTTCCCACCGCTTCTTAATACCTTTGCTTTAAAACAACAATCGACCAGAGAGAACTGGTAGGTATTTCTGTGTAAAGGAAGATTGATATCTTTGATGCTATCTTCTTTTGATCTAAGCTGGTGCACTGCACCACAGAGCACAAAGCAAATGTTTTCTCATGAACATGAACTAGCCAAAGCATGACAGACTGCGGTTAAATGTCTCAGTCAGAATGCAGTTAACTGGAGTCAGCAACAGGAAGCTGCTGCTGTGGTTTTACATGAGTAACTTTAATGAGGTCAAAAATGTAGACATTTTATATAATTAAGTCTGTGACTTTTTACATGTTAAACTAATAGAAAGATAGGTAGATAGGCATCTGACTAATGGGCGCCTCCTATGTAAGTTGGATGAATGTGTCCAAGAACCTGCTTACCTAGAAAAAAGGAGGGAAGTGTATGTTTGCGTACACCTCTGTTTTTCTACAACTACAATAAAATGGATGGTTTTGTGCATCAAGCAGGTAAAACATCTAGTGTTTGCAGTCGTTCACTGGGACTCTCAATATAAGGTCAAGAGAGATGTTGATGAAGAAATGAACCATCATCAGGATGAACAGCAAACCAAAGTTGTTAGAGTGGCCAGTCTGGTACATTACTAAAAAGAAGGAAATTATTCATTATTCATTTGAAATCTAATGTGAGAATATCCTCACCTGACCATAAAACCTGGTCACTATAGAATTACTTTTAAGCCTTTAGCATTTAAAATTTGAGGTAGCTCTATAGATGCTTTACCTTTGTTACACTGACAACAAGCAGGCCATATGTTTCCTGCTTCAGCAGCCGGAACAGGAAACATATTCAACAATGCATCACAGCAAACACAGTGATGTTTTCGGCTACAGCCACCATCACCCCGAGTTACTGAAAACAAGCAAAATTTTACCTCCGCTTTGTTTGATTGGTTGTTGCCGACGATGTGATATTTTCATTTCACTGTATGTGATATCGTCTGTGATGTCAGTCATGCCTTTATCTGTTGACATAGTCAATATTTAACATTAAAATAATTTACTCTAAAGAGTCTATGGTGATCTGCAGTCAGCGACAGGAAATGGCTGCCCTGGTTTAACATGCAGAACTTAAAACACACACATAACATCAGATTGTTGAATGAGTGTAAGATATTAGTTAAGCCCGAAAGTAGCTCAAATAAATCTGCAGACAGACCATGTTTTAAACTATTTGAACACATCAGGGTGCCTTGAATGGCAAACATGCTACTTCATGGTCATGAAGTAAAATGTGCCGAATAACTGAACAACCACCTGAAAAACCCTGAAAATATTACCTTTGTTTTCTTTGGAGGTTTGTGTTGGTCGTTGGGATAATGTGATTTCACTGTATATGACATCGTCTGTGTTGTCATCTTCTTCAGTTTCACTTTGATCTGCTGAAGTTATTTAAATTCAGGGTTTTTTGTATGACAGTTGTTATGGCAACTTGTATTAGATGCAATAGCACAACATCTAAATGGAAAAAAATATGAATATAATAATAAGCAAGGATATTTGCAAAACTAAATTCAGGTGTCTGAGTCTCACTTTCAGGTTTTCGATGAAGAAGTCGTTTTACCAACAAAATCAGTAGCACCAACAGGACCAGTAGAACCACCACACAGACCGATACAACAATTGACAATGGAGGGTTTGAGGGGGATGTAGTTGGAAGTGTGGATGTAGGTGGAGGTATGGTGGTGTGTCTGTCTAAAATAAAGCAAACACAGTCATTAAGTTGTCGTCACATTGTGAATGTTGAAAGCTGCAGAAACACAGACAGGTGAGTGTGTCACCTGTGACAGTGATCCAGCTGGATGGAGACTCTCCATGACCGCTGATGTCACACTTGTAGAGGCCTTCATCAGACCTGGAAACATGCTGGATGGTCATGTTAACTGAAGACCTATTGCTGATGAGGGAGCCATCTTTATAGAAAGCAGCTGGGAGGTTGGAGGGAGTGGTCTTTGTTTTACAGGGCAGAGTGACGTCATCTCCCTCCATCACAGGGAGGACAGGACTCTGCAGGATCACTGATCCACCTCAACACAGAGACAAACTACAGCATTTCATCCATTTACACACAGCTTCATCAACACTAACTCCACACACTCAGCTTACCAGTGACTGTCAGGTTAACCATGTTACTGATGGGACCCTCTCTGGACTCACACCAGTAAACTCCACTGTCTCGTTCAACAATGTAACTGATGTCACAGGATAAATTAGCGGATGTTCCCCACCCATCTCCACACTGACTGATTTTTGGTTTGCTTGTGCTTCTCCTCAGAGTCCATCCAGCAGAGCTGTCGTCCTCCTCACAGCTCAGAGACACAAAGTCTCCTTCAAAGAACTGAGAGCTGCTGGGACTCACAGTCAGACGAGCTGTGAGGGTTACAATGAAAAACTGATGATTGGTTAGCCTTTTGTCAAAAACAACAGAATGACGTAAAAGGTGTTTTGTTAAATAAATAATTTCATTCAGTTTTGTATGTGAGCTCCATTGTGAAACATGAACCCAATCAGGTCATATCAGTGAGCATTTCTCAGGTTTAAGCTGTGACAGAAGAAGGTTACTGACCTTGGTTTGTTGTGCAGCTCAGCAGTGAGATCAGAACTAAAGAGAAATGACACTCAGGTTGATTTGAGGTGAACATAAAGAACAACTCCACACAAACAGCTGACAAACACACAAACACATCTCTGCAACATGTTTGAATGAAGTTAAGACAACAAAGGAGTGAAAAAGTAAGTCCCATAAAGTCATGTGTCCACTGTGCAGCTGTGTTGATATAATGAGTGAATGATTTGATCTTTTCACTGCCTGCTGTGTTTCCTCGACTCCTGAGCAAAGATAAAGAGTCAGTTCAGACCTGCAGTTGGTCCTCGTGGTGTTTTGAACTTGAATTCAGCCTGATTTGTTTTTCATGTCTTCTCCTCCATCATCAGTTATCAGGAGAGCAGACAGTCAAAGTACAAGAATTCAAACAAACACAGAGATTGTACTTACAGAGCAGACACAGCACAGATGTTTCCTTCATCGTCCTTCTCACTCATTTGAGCTTTTTTTTCATTTCTCTCACTGACACCAAGGAAAGCCCGCCCTCTTCCTCTGAGTCTGTGGTTTCTTCAATTGCAACAAAGACAGTTCTGCATATCTACCCTTTGTTTGAGTCACCATTTAACCAAGTATAAGCATCAACTCACTGACCCAGATTTCTCTTCATGTACTTTTAATAACACAGTGCTTCTGAAAGCTGTTACACAACAACACATGGCCATAAACACACTTTCAAACTGAAAAAAAGTAGAAGTAACTACAGTACACAATATCATCATCAATAACAATATCTTATTTTAAAAAGCTGTTTATATCTTATCTCTATATAAATGGACATAAATAAGATAAGATATGATAAGATAATGTTATGTTGGTGGTCAGTAATAGTGCCACCATGTGGGAAAAAATGGGGTCAACCCAGTATTGACCCCATTTTATCTTCAGTCCATGTTGAAATAACAGCATTACACAGTTATTGCAGATTTATCAGGTGCACTTCCATGATGTGATTCTTAGTTTGTTCACAGCTGCCTAAAATGTGCCAAGAATACACCCCTCACCTCACTACACCACCACCATCCCAAATCTTTCATAGAAGGCTGGATGGATCCATGGTTTCATGCTGCTTTCACCAAATTCAGACCCTTCGATCTTAATGTTTCAGAAGAAATTGAGACTCATCAGACCAGGAAATATTTTTCTAAACTTGTGTATAGTTCTGTGTGAAGTTTTGGGTAGCCTGTGTGAACTGCTGCCTTAGTTACCTGTTCTTAGCTGACAGCACTGGCACCTGATGTGGTCTTCAGCTACTTTGGCTCATCTGAATCAATGTTGCACATTTAGAGATGCCCTTCTGGATAACCTGGTGGTAACAAATTACTATTTGTTTTTTTGCTTTCCTATCAGCTTCAATCTGTCTTTGACATCAACAGGAGCTTTTTCTCCCCAGAGCACTGCTGCTCACTGAATATTTTCACATTTTCACTGCTCTCTGTTGTGTGGAGCTCCGCAATTTTATAAAAACTCAGAGCACCAACATACATGCCAAATTTAACGTCACCTTTTTTTTCCCATTATGATGCTCAATTTGAACTTTATGCCCACACGCAGGCGTGATCTAGCACTGGTGCCTCACAGCCAGATGGTCCACATTTGAACAGGTGTACCTGATGAAGTGGCCAGTAAGTATATACAACGAAATAACTATGGATTATCACAGCACCAACAATTTTAATGTTAATCAACATAAATGAAAATTATGTCAACTCAACATTCCACCACAAGTTGCCGTTGCTGGTTTCCTTGTAACGGTAAATGTAACCTTTTCATTTTCTTTTTTGCTTGTTCATGAAAACATAATTTAAGCTGCTATTAATAACAAACTTAATATAAACTAAAACCATTGGTGCAGTTTTCTCATTATATCATAATCATAATATTGACAACTGATACTATACCATGTACACCAAATTCAATGTGGATTTAAATAAAAAGCATGGTAACTTTGTGAGGGGTAGATAATCTTTATGTCATACTTAAAGCTCTTATTAATGATAGTAAAAGGTAATGACGCAGTATTTAGTTTAACAGTATTTAGTTTTAGCTCAACAACTTACAGTTCCTAGACTTCTTAGAACAGTTAAGATTTTATATTTTAACTGTTGGACTGAGCTAAAAATAAATAGAACATCAATCTGAGACAAATCAAGACCTTAAAACAATGCAGGTCATCAACACAACTTTTTTATTCTTTGTTGGAAATGTAGACATTCAACATGTATTAAACCAAAAGAAAATATGATGTAAAAAGAAAACAGAATATAGAAAGAAGATTTAATATAAAAATATAATCTTTTTTTTCATTTCCTTTTGTTACTGTTAGTGAAAACATCTCCCTAGCAATTATTTTTAGGTTGAGTAACATTTGGCTTTTCTATCCAGTCATTTTAGTCTACACTGGAGTCTCATAAAAATCCTTCATTGTTTTTACTTTTTTTTTGTAGATCCAAAAAACCAACAAGAGCAGCAAGAAGAAGCACAGCAGAGACAGACAGAGCAATTTTCAGTCCAACACATCCATCTTCTTGTCCTCCTGTCTGACCTGTAGGTTAGAAACAGGTGTGAGGTGTCAGCTGTCAGGTAGGTGATGAGTGAAGAACAGAACAGAATCCATTTCCTCTTCAAACTGCTGTCAGACATTATCTACTGCACTCTGATCACATCACTCAGACCAGCTGCTTTCTACAAAGTCTCATCAACAACATCTTTAGAAACAAACATCAACAACCAGGAAGCAGCTTCACCTCTGATCACACACACACTCAACTCTACTCACTCACCTGGAGGAACGACGCTCAGCTCAATAGTGGTGATTTGATTGCTGCTACTTCGAGTTGCTGCCAACTGGACTCGTATAAGACAGTGATATGCTCCCGAGTCATCTGCCGTCACATCCCTCAGAATCAAAGACCATTTTTCATCTGTCCTGCAGATCCACTCGGTTCTTAAAAAATGGATTCTGCTCTTCAGGATCAAATCGTCCATCTCAATACAAATAGACATTTTCATCTTGTAGGCCAGGTTTGGTCCACCTTACAACTCTGATGGAGCCCTTATTATTTGGAGCTTGACATGGTAGACTGATGCTATGTCCAGACTGAACTGGGATGATTTTCTGGTCTGAAAGAGGGAACAACACAGAGAAAAGTGAGTTGTCGAGAATCAGACAAGACACCAAAAATACTTTTTTTAACTACTGATGTTGAGGACACTGTGGGTCAAAGGAGGAGCACACTTGGGAAGCATTTAGTGAACACTATCAAGTGTGCCACATCAGTGGACTCACAAAAACAATTACTTACTTCAAATATGCTTCTTGCTGTCTCAACTTATTTTTTTTCTTAATGATGTGAAGTACATTTGTGTTTTTTTCTTGATTGCCAAGACATCAGAGGGCATGTTTGAAAAGCCAAAAATCTCAGATTTCGATATATCAAAGAGTTACTTCTCATCATCTGTGGTGACTTTCAGTTTAACGTCAAAGTCCTGCTGCTTGTATTGTCTGTAACTCTGATGATAGCTGTAGATTAGAGTGGCTGTGGCTCAGGAGGTAGAGCAGGAGTGTGAATGTGAATAAACATGATAGATAAAATAGACATAAAGCACTGCTGATTGAGACATATAAATTGATTTGACTGCTCAGGTAGAAAAGTACTATATAAGAGCTAGCCTGTTTAGATTAAATAAGGAGCTCATGGTAAATGGAAGCTGATGGTTTTCTCTGAGACGTTTTAATATCAGCACCAGATTATTTTAGAAAGACTCCACAGACCTTTGTCTTCCGTTTATAAAAAATATTTTTTTAGGGCTTAGACTTCTAATTAATTTAAAATTAAATTAAATTTTATTAACTTTTATTTTATTTTATTTAAAAACACTGTCTAGCGAGGACATCATACGATGTCATATTCTACACATGTAAAGCACTCTGAAACTCTTTATTCTTCTTCATGTTGCTTATAGTCGCTGTTTGGTTTCCAACAGTTATATCTCACCTGCAGACACGAACACAAAGACGACAGCAAACAGCAGAGTCGAGCAAATAGAAATGCATGCTCCTGCAGCCATGTCCGTGCTTGAGTCTGACGGTCTTTGTTTGTTAAAAATCCCGCCTGCTGATATTATCCGTGAATAACTGGACCGGGGTTTAAAACCTGACTGCGTGAGATCAGATTCAAGGTTTGAAACATGTCACGTGTGTCCTTCAGTCGCTCATCTAGAATAAACTCTTTCAATTTCCCTGTGCCTGAATTACCACAAAACAGTCCCTCTTTTTTTTTTGTTTTTCTTTTGTAAAAACCTTGTCCTCGATCTCATCGGAGCTGCCGTTAAACCGCCAGTGGGCAGACAACACCCAGAACACGCGTGTTTTCTCTGCCAGTTGTTTTCATGTAAACGAGAACATGAAGTGAAAAAATATTAAAGTGTGCAAAGATCGAAAGACTTTTGTTTGATTTCCCCTCTGATCGAACCAAAAGGGAAGTTTCTTTCATCCTACACAGCTAATGATGTCCCTTATAACTATACAGACACCGATTCTCCTTCAGCTCCTCTCGTTGATCTGAGCTGTCTCCGTGAGAAACCCTTACACTACATCAGAGCTGTTCTTACACTTTCACTTTATTTAGTTACCACATTATCTACTCCTTTATAAATTATTGTGCTGCGTTTGACAGAATAAGTACGTTCATAGACACAGGAAAAACCTACAACCCTCATAAGTCTTTGGTCACAGTGAGCCGACTGCAGCTGGTCCAGAACCCCATATTGATCCTCTACCTAATCGCACAAGTCAAGGTGTGAAAAGGTCACACCTTGAGGCGGTCACAATCAAGGTTGCGGGTGAATGCGCTGTGAAACCTAGCCTCACCCTATCATGTGACTTCCTGAGGTCAGATGGCCCAGGATGTGAGTGGGCGTTAAGGCGTCTGGAAAGGGATCTCAAAACTGGATTATAGATGGCAGACAGTTGGTGTCGTAAACCACCACCTCTGTTCAAAGATGGCCGCTCACAGTGGACAAAATGTGAACGTTGGCATCCTCGAAAGAGTGACCTTTGTCCTTTAGATGCAGATGGACTGCTGAGTCTTGTCCCGTGGAGGTGGCTCTTCTGTTGTGCCATGCGTTTATAAAGTGGCTGTTTGGTCTCTCCAATGTAGAGGTCTGGGCATTCCTCGTTACACTGTACAGCATACACAAGTTGTTAAGTTTGTGTTTAGGAGTTTTTTCTTTAGGACGGACAAGCTTTTGTCTGAGTGTGTTGCTGGGTCTGAAGTACACTGGGATGTTGTGTTTGGAGAAGACTCTCCAGAGTTTTTCTGAGACACCGACTTCATAAGGGATATTTATCTTTCTGATCCTCCCCAGCTGGTGTCTCTCCCAACACGGCTGCACCGGGTGAACAGCAGTGGAGACACAGTGGATTAAAACAATGTAAAATAACACACTAAAAACATGCTATACAAACGGAATAAAATCATGCAAATAAAACTACACTTATAAATAAACCCAAAAAATCAAAATAAAACCAATATAAACGAGTTTCCACGGTGACAGATACACACAATTCTTAGAGCAGACTATCAGACAATTTACACAACTCTGTTTTACATGAACTGGTTAGAAGGCAGAACTGATTAAAAGAAAAGTAAATAAAGAGGAAATGCTGAAAGACTACTACTACAATTTGATCTCAGAGGGGAAACTAACTGTTTATAAAGAAAAGTGAAAACAAGGGACTTTCCAAATGATTTAAGTGTGAGTCACTCCACACAGCAGCCATGTCCATTCTATGGAGTTTACCTGTTTTTGTGTAGAAAAAATCAGATAAATCAAATGAAGGAGTGTTAAAGTAGGGTTGCACATATCTGAATCAATGGCATCAGTGAGAGCTGCACTTCACTACCAAGTAACTGTACTCTTTCAGTACATCATATAGTGCTTTCATGTGGTCTATCTGTGAGACAGCAAGAGATAATGAAGCAAACATCACCCTCCTAACATGCACGTGGATGTGGTGTTGTTTGTTACCAGTGATCATGTGAGTGCTGAGTGGACTGACACTAATACTACCTAATGTGAAACTTTTTCTTTTATCACATTTAAAATGTTTATGTAATTCTTGGAGAGATTTAAATCCTATACAAATCTGTCCCCCCAATTTTTCTACAGTCTTCATAAAGATGAACCTCTTGTCTTCCTAAATCTGATGGTGGTAAAGGAGACAAAACAGTACAAACTAAATCAGGCTCGGTCCTTTGTTTCTGTTGCAGTTTAGCAGGCCCAGACACACAACACATGTTGGGAGTTCTGCTGTTGTCAAAGAGTGACATGAAGTTTAGCGTTTCTTTCTTTTCTTTTCTTTTTTCGTATTCTACAAATCAACAGGGAAAAAGGAGTACAAACCAAAAACAGGACTAAATAATGATTCTAAATTAGCTGTAGGTCTGTATGTTAGCAGGACTGGTGTTCTGAGGTAGTCTGGTGAGCTGCCCAGGGTGCATCTCTCACCCTATGACAGCTAGATTAAATGATGGCTGGAAAATGCCAGACAAACATCAATATAGATGAATAGATATATCTATTCATCTATATTGATGTTTGTCTATTTGGTTTGGTGCTCGAATATGCCCTGTATTATCCACCAAGCAGTGCTTCAGCACCGTCAGCTTCCCTACAAATATCTTAAAATCAGTCTGTCTTTAAACAACTATCTTTAGCAAAATGGTAACATAAGAAACCCCGGAGTTTTGAAAACAATGCAAAAAGCACACTGCACCCACAGTTTGTGCGTTGGTACCACAGTGAAATCCACTGTCACGCCAAACAGAGAAAGTTGCAGCAGTGGACATATACAGTGGCTTGCAAAAGTATTAGCCCCCCTTGAACTTTCCCACATTTTGTCACTTTACAGCCACAAACATGAATCAATTTTATTGGAATTCCATGAAAGACCAATACAAAGTGGTGTACACGTGAGAAGTGGAATGAAAATCATACATGATTCCAAACATTTTTTACAAATAAATAACTAAAAAGTGGGGTGTGTGTAATTATTCAGCCCCCTTTGGTCTGAGTGCAGTCAGTTGCCCATAGACGTTGCCTGATGAGTGTTAATGACTAAATAGAGTGCACCTGTGTGTAATCTAATGTCAGTACAAATACAGATGCTCTGTGACGGCCTCAGAGGTTGTCTAAGAGAATATTGGGAGCAACAACACCATGAAGTCCAAAGAACACACCAGACAGGTCAGGGATAAAGTTATTAAGAAATTTAAAGCAGGCTTAGGCTACAAAAAGATTTCCCAAGCCTTGAACATCCCACGGAGCACTGTTCCAGCGAACATTCAGAAATGGAAGGAGTATGGCACAACTGTAAACCTACCAAAACAAGGTGTCCACCTAAACTCACAGGCCGAACAAGGAGAGCGCTGATCAGAAATGCAGCCAAGAGGCCCATGGTGACTCTGGACGAGCTGCAGAGATCTACAGCTCAGGTGGGGGAATCTGTCCATAGGACAACTATTAGTCGTGCACTGCACAAAGTTGGCCTTTATGGAAGAGTGGCAAGAAGAAAGCCATTGTTAACAGAAAACCATAAGAAGTCCTGTTTGCAGTTTGCCACAAGCCGTGTGGGGGACACAGCAAACATGTGGAAGAAGGTGCTCTGGTCAGATGAGACCAAACTGGAACTTTTTGGCCAAAATGCAAAACGCTATGTGTGGCGGGAAACTAACACTGCACATCACTCTGAACACACCATCCCCACTGTCCAATATGGTGGTGGCAGCATCATGCTCTGGGGGTGCTTCTCTTCAGCAGGGACAGGGAAGCTGGTCAGAGTTGATGGGAAGATGGATGGAGCCAAATACAGGGCAATCTTGGAAGAAAACCTCTTGAAGTCTGCAAAAGACTTGAGACTGGGGCGGAGGTTCACCTTCCAGCAGGACAACGACCCTAAACATAAAGCCAGGGCAACAATGGACTGGTTTAAAACAAAACCTATCCATGTGTTAGAATGGCCCAGTCAAAGTCCAGATCTAAATCCAATCGAGAAATTTTCGCAACATCTGAAAACTGCTGTTCACAAACGTTGTCCATCCAGTCTGACTGAGCTGGAGCAGTTTTGCAAAGAAGAGTGGGCAAGGATTTCAGTCTCTAGATGTGCAAAGCTGGTAGAGACATACCCTAAAAGGCTGGCAGCTGTAATTGCAGCAAAAGGTGGTTCTACAAAGTATTGACTCAGGGGGCTGAATAATTACGCACACCCCACTTCTCAGTTATTTATTTGTAAAAAATGTTTGGAATCATGTATGATTTTCGTTCCACTTCGGGGGTGAAAGCCGACATCTCACTGATTCTGATGTTTCGGTGGGTCCGCGCTTTGTGTTTAAGTCCTTTTTGCGCCTTTTTGTCTAAAGCTGTTAGTTTTATCTCTCTCCAAACAACATTGACCGAATCAGCAGCAAAAGAAGATCCAAACTACGCTTCACATAAACATCGTCATGAATTCACTCTGACTTTTGCTGTTTTGCTTCCACCACGATAAAATTTCACTTCATGCACAGCTCTCTCTCTCTCTTTCTCTTGCTCTCTCTGTACTTCAAGAACAGTTTCCGGTCTAAAAAAGTATTTTCTGCATTATTCGCTTGCTTGTTACGCACAAGTCTACCGTTGTTTGCAGCGTTGTCTGTTTTTTCCCCTTTTACATACTTCCGAAAAGAAAACCTAATTTCTGCCATTCAATACTGAACAAATTGAAACTTTTTAAAATTATGCAAAATGCTTAACCGTGTCTCTAATAAAACCGCTGTAACTTCAGAGGTAATGTTCATATGTTGATTAATGGTTTTCTTTTGTTTTTGATGTACTGCAGAATATTTTTATAAAATCCCAGGCCAAGAAAACCACCTTCATGTTTTTCTGTGTTTTATCTTCAGCTACTTTGACACAAAGGCATCTGCTGTGATGCTTACACCTTTGATAAAGTATTGCGTGTGTCAGCTTCCTTTTTATAGATACAAAAATATGTAAATATACTGATCTGAATTATAATATTTCTGAGTGTCTGAGGCAAAATTTCCCAGATTCAAATCGAATTGAATTGAATCGAAATAAATCGAATTGAATCGAATCGTCGATCGAATCGATTTGGGACCTTGTGAATCAGAATCGAATCAATTCTAGAAATCAGTGACGATACCCAGCCCTACTATATCTCAAGAGGTAGTGCAGGTAACTTACTGATTAGAAGTTGGTGGTTCAACCCCAGTCTACATCCTAAATAACCTTTGGGCAAGATATTAACCCCAAGTTGCTCTCTGGTGCATCCATTGGAGTATGAGTGTTTGTGAATATTAGACAGAAAGCACTTAATCATAGAAAAAATTGTTTGTATAAATGGGTTAATGATGCATATTATATATGTATAAATTACAAAAAATTCCCCGCTCGCCCCAGCGGACAGTCAATCCTTCAAGCTCGGGTCCTGGGAGCTTGAGGGTCCTACGCAGTGTTTTAGCTGTCCCTAGGACTGCGCTCTTCTTGACAGAGATCTCCGATGTTGTTCCTGGGGCTGCTGGAGCCACTCGCCTAGCTTGGGAGTCACTGAACTGAACCTAGTGCTCCGATTATCACTGGGACCACTGTTACCTTCACCCTCCACATCTTCTCAAGCTTTTCTCTAAGGTATTTCTCGAGCTTCTCGTGTTCCTTCTTCCTGATGTTTCTGTCATTCAGAACCACTACATCAATCACTACCGCCTTCTTCTGTTTGTCTATAATACAGATGTTCCTGTACACTATGCCGACCACTTGGCTATGGCATTCCATTTATTTATTTATTGGCTGTCCCGTTTGGTTCTTTAGCCATCAGAATAATTGTCTGAAGGCTAAGAAACATGCCAAACAGATTTACTTTACCAAGTGGATCATCACAGCGTTGCTGTATTGGTCCATTTAAGTTATTTCAGGTGGGACAGACATGACTGGGGATAGGAAAGGGAGAGAGAAAGAAAGGAAGGGAAAGAAAAACAGAGGGGAAGAGAGACATGAGAGAAGACAAAGAAAAAACTCTTGGCTGTTGCCCAGGCAAGGCCAAACACATCATTGCACTGGTACAATCCATCATGGATAGTTAGGAACTTCTTGCTCAACTCTTTCACTTCCTTTTGGAGATGGGCATTTATAAACTTCATTTCCTTCCCTTTCTTTGACAAATTCATATTATGAATTCTGAACCTTTCTGTCATAACCAGGAATTTATCTACAAGTGATTTGGCAAAATCTCAAAAGTTTCACAAAATGTCTTGCTGGATAGTTTGTCTGAGCTTCCTAGTATGCAGTATATTGTAAGTGTTTCCTCACATTAGACCGAGGAGGTTGGAGACTTTTTAAAATCTTGCTTCACATCATTAGCTTTGCAGTATAGTGTGACTCTTTCATTATACATTTCCCAGTCTTTACTGGAGTACGGAGTACCTACATGGGTTGGTTCAACCTGGTTTTCAGGGTTTTCCATCAGGTGGTGGTACCTGGTAGCTAGTATTTTTTAGTACGAAAATCAATACCACCATACATACCAAGGATGCATGACAGAAATATAAATAATATTTTACAAAGAAGATGAACTCGACTACAGCAAAATTACAGAATCTAATACAGCAGAAATACAGTAATATACACGCGTAGTACAGTTTAACTTGGTGTGAGAAAACCATATCAGAATCAGAATCACATTTATTGGCCAAGTAATATGTGAAAACACACACAAGGAATTTGGTTCCAGTCGATGGTGTCTCAAGCACAAGAATGTAAAAACACAATATATGAGCAACACAATGAACAACATACACAAACCACATTATAAAAACAATCTAAACCCTTATATACAAAACGTAGTTATATTATAGCTGTTAGACTGAGACATAGAACATCCATCTGAGACCAATCAAGACCCCAAAACAGTGCCAGGTTATCAACACAACATTTTCATTCTTTGTTGGAAATATAGACATTCAACATTTATTAAACCAAAAGAAAATATTATGTAAAAAGAAAACAGAATATAGAAAAAACATTTAATATATATATACATATATATACATCTGACCACAGGACTTTCTCCCATGACTCCTCTGGATCATCCAGATGATCCCTGGCAAACTTCAGACGGGCCTGGACATGGGCTGGCTTAAGCAGGGGAACCTTCCGTGCGATGCAAGATTTTAAACCATGACGTCTTAGTGTATTACTGATAGTAGCCTTGGAAACTATGGTCCCAGCTCTCTTCATGGCATTGACCAGCTCCTCCCATGTAGTTCTGGGCTTATTCTTCACCATTCTTAGCATCATTGAAACCCCACGAGGAGAGATCTTCCGTGGGGCCCCAGTCCGAGGGACATTGACAGTCATCATTAGCCTCTTCCATTTCCTGACAATTGCTCCAATAGTTGTTCTTTTTTCACCAAGCTGTTGGCAATTGCCCCTGTAGCCCTTTCCAGCTGAAGGTCTACAGTTTTGTGTCTTGTGTCTTTTGACAGCTCTTTGGTTTTGCCCATGTTGCTACTTAGACTTTGGCTGATTGTGGGGTCCACAGGTGTCTTTATGATAGCTAACAACCTCAAACAGGTGCTACTAATTTAGAATCATGAGCAGAGTGTAGCTGGGCTATTTGAAAGCAAAATAACAGGTCTTTGAGGGTCAGAAATCTGGCTGATAAGCAAGTAATAAAATACTTAGTTGACACAGTAATTCACAAATGAATTGCTCAAAAATCATACAATGTGATTTCTGAATTTTTCTGTTTAGATTCTGTCTCTCGTAGTGGAAATGCACCTATGCTAAAAATTGTAGACCCCTCCATGATTTCTAAGTAAGAGAACTTGCAAAATCACAGGGTGATGAAATACTTATTGACCTCACTCTGTGTGTGTGTGTATATATATATATGTATATATATGTATATATATTTCTTTTTGTTACTATTAGTGAAAAACATCTGTCAAGCAAATATTTTTAGGTTGAGTAACATTTGGCTGACGGTGGATTAATTATGTTTTCTGAAGTTAAAAAATAGTCCAAAGTTAAATTTGTGCTGTCACCTAGCTGTTCTTCCCCCTTTTTTAAGAAGGGGAATTTTTTGCAACTAGTTAAAAAAACTTGGAAAGAGGAACTAACAGAGACATGTGAAATGAGACACAACATGGCACTCATGTGTTTCACAACCACATCCTGCTGAGCTAACATGACTCTTTGAATTATCATTTGACTTTTGAAATGACTCCTTATGTGATTTGGTGCTGCAAAAAGACAAATCAACTAAAACTGAATACAGAGTATATCAAACTTTATATCATACTTTTTAGATGGCTAACCATAAGCAGGTATCTTGTGCTTCTGTTTCTGTTACGTGTCATCTCAGAGGCTAAAATGTCTGTGGACCACAGAGGCTGCAGGAGCTACAATGTAAGATTGATTGGTGTCTCTGGTGGAAATGTTTTTACTGTCACTACATACGAGAAGAAAAGCGATGAGAATTGTGGATGCACAAACTAAGAAATCACAAAGGCACCTACACAGGGTATGATTGCAGCTTGATAACCAAGCAAGCTATCATTAACTTAGCATTTCACTCACTCAAAAGTCAATTTGGTCAAACCACTCCATCGCTGAATGTTGGAGGTTATAGCTCAATGAAGTCCCATCAAAACATCAGTTATTGGATCCTGAGGCCACCAAATCCAACACCTTCACTCCTTGGTTCAGTGTAACAGACACCAGGAATGAGTCTGAATTTCTACACCAAATATAAAAGAACTCAGAGTGAAACCCACCGTGTGTTGTTGGTCCCAGCTAGTTTAAGTGGAGCTCTGTCAGCAGCTACAGAGCTCCAAGGGACAAAGTGCCTGCTGTAACTTTGTCTTTGCATTTCACAATTCTCCACACGAGTCTCATATTTGAGTTCTGCTCTGAGTTAAGAAATAACAGAATTAAATAATAGAATTATTCAATAATTAAAATATTCAGGTCATAGGATCTGAAATTGATGGAAACCAAGCGACGTACCTAACGCCTAGTTTCCACTGTTAGCTAGTCAACTCAGCTCGACTTGGTTTAAGAGAAATTATGACGTTGTGTCATTTGATGGGTAGTCAGTTGTAGCTGTAAATGGCCAAAGCCAAGCACAGTCGAGTTATGTCGAGTCGAGTTGGTAGTAGTGGGATACAGGCTTACGTGCCTGAACTAAAGTGCCTATGAGTACAACTCCTGCAACAATTTGCCCCCCACCCCCTCCCAAAACTACCCAACAACAACAACCAAAGCAAAGACCAATCAGGTAATCAAAATAAAAAAAAGCAAGCAAACAAACAGACAAACAAAAAGATTTCTGATTTTACCCAACACCAAAAAAGGCAAAATACCAAATTACTTCCCTATAACACACTGCATGATTTAATATTCTACACCGACAATCAGTGTTTGCCTACTACTCGACCGAAAAGTATATAAAATGTAAAAACATGAAACAAAAACAAAACAGAACAACAACCATAATGCAGATTAGGGATTATTTAATATAAAGTGAAACCAAACATCAACCAAATCATCTGGACTAAAAGTGATCTGTGATTCCAATCAGTGTTCCTAAACTACCACAAAAACAAAGTGTTCAGCAGTTTGTAAGAACTGGACGGATTCAGAAGCCATATTCAAAACCAGTTACAAATCAGGAACATGC
Organism: Pelmatolapia mariae; assembly: GCF_036321145.2. Taxonomy (NCBI): domain Eukaryota; kingdom Metazoa; phylum Chordata; class Actinopteri; order Cichliformes; family Cichlidae; genus Pelmatolapia; species Pelmatolapia mariae. The sequence continues at coordinate 7,461 of NW_027052434.1, read as the reverse complement.
ACAGTATGAGTTTTCAACAAAAATGGACAACAGAAAATTATTGTCAAGACAGATAATATTTTTTACATATTCACACAGCCTAAGTCATTGGTGTGAGAAGGGAACTGACTGAACCAACAATCCCATCAAAACCAATGAGGTGTTCCCAAGCATGCAACTTTACCCACATTTTATAGATGAAAAGACAAAACCGACGAGGAAAGCAAGGTCAGCAGTCCTGTGGTTGTCATAATATCTCCTTCTATAATCCACAGTGATTCTTCCAAATATATACATATATAAATCTTCCATATATACATATACACACATACATATATATATATATATCTTCACATGTAATATTTTACAAATAATGTAAACTCAACTACAGCAAAATCACTAATTCTGATACAGCAGAACATACAGTAATATAATACAGTTTCAATTGGTTTGAGAAAACCATATTAAAATACTGAAGATGGACTCAAACTGTAGGTCATAAAGCTGTAATCAGATATTACAAAGATGTTTGAGAGAAATGCGAAATATGTTTAAATTTTAGATGTTTGAAATCTGCAGCTGAATGTTCCCCATCTTTGATGTTCGTCTGACCTCCGATCATTTTTGTTTTCTTGTTTTCATTAACAAAAAACAAAAAACTGAGGTTGGTTTGAACACTGACTGTTTTCTTTAGATTTTCTGTAGCTAAAAAACAAAAGCAACAACAAGAAGCACAACAGGAACATACAGACCAACGGCCAGTCCAAAAGAACCACTTACACTTTGTCCTACTGGTAGGACTGCCCGACCTGCAGGTGAGAAACAGGTGTGAGGTGTCAGGTAGGTGATAAGTGAAGAACAGAACAGAATCCAACAACCAGGAAGCAGATTCAACTTTGATCACTGACACACTGTCAAACTCACCTTTAGAATTAATAACTCTCAGGTCAAGAGTTATGGTGGTGGTGTAAGGGAGGTCTTTTTTCTGGGTAACACTACATTCATATTTTCCAGCATCATTAATCATCACATCCTTCAGAATCAAAGACACGTCTCCATCCTTCATCTGTCTGTCCTGCAGATCCACCCGGTTCTTAAAAGATGGATTCTGATCTGCGGGATCAAATCGCCCATCTCGATACAGATACACATTTTTATTTTGTAGGTCAGGTCTGGTCCAAGCTACAGCTCTGAGGGAACCTTTATCTCTTAGAGCTTGACATGGCAGAATGACGTTCTGTCCAGACAAAACTGTAAAGATTTCCTGGTCTGGAAGAGGAAACAACACAGAGCAAAGTGAGAGAGTGAGGATCAGAAAAGACACTCAAAAAACCCCCCCAATTTTTCTTATTGATGTTGTGGCACACTGTGGTAGTGTCCACTAAATACTTCCCAAGGAGCCTCAGGGAAGTATTTAGTGGACACTACCAAGTGTGCCACATCAGTGGAATCACAAAAATGGGGGGGGGGGTTAAAGCAAACTTTATTTAACGAACAATTAAACCACATATTCACTTTAAAACAAAAACATTGTGCAACGATAAACTACTATGTGAATTGATTTTGCATTCTACCATATTGTACACATGTAAAGCACTCTGAAACTTGTTCTTCATGTTGCTTATAGTCGCTGTTTGGTTTCCAACAGTTACATCTCACCTGCAGACACGAACACAAAGATGACAGCATGCAGCAGAGTCGAGCAAAGACACGCACATGTTCCTGCAGCCATGTCCGTGCTGTAGTCCGATGATCTTTGTCCGTTTAAAACCCCGCCTGCTAATATTATCCGTGAATAACTGGTCTGGGGTCTAAAACCTGACTGCGTTAGATCAAATTCAAAGCGAGTGTGAAACGCATATCTCTTTCAGCCGCTCATCTTGAATAAACGCCTGAATTATCACAAAAAAGTCCCTTATCTGTTTTTTTTTTCCCTCTAAAACTTCGCCCTCGAGCTCCACATGAAGCTTAGGGAAAACAAACAAGAGCAGCCGTTAAACTGCCAGTGGGCAGACAATACCCAGAACACGCCCAGCTTTTTTTTCCTGCCAAGTTGTTTTCATACAAACGAGAACATGAAGTGAAAATGTGTCAAACTGTGCAAAGATCGAAAGACTTTTGTTAATTTCCCTCTGTTCGAACCAAAGTGAAGTTCCTTTCAGATTGCAGCTTTAAGGTTTTAAAGGTGAAAACACATACTGATTCTCCTTCAGCTCCTCTCATATCTCTGAACTGTCTTACTGAGAAACACTTACATTACATCAGAGCTGCTCTTACACTTTATTTTAGTTACCACATTAATCATCCCTCAGTTATGTGCTGCTTTTGACAGAATAGGTACGTTTATAGACACAGCAAAAGCCTACCACCCTTTGTTCAAAGGAACTGCTTATTATGTTGCACATTTTTTACTCTAACTGAGAACGTCACCCCATCACACAAGCACTTTCTCTAACATTCACACAGACTCGAATTCACATCGATGCATTAGAAGCAACTCAGCATTCACCATCTTACCCTAAGATACTTAAATATGCAAACTGCTGGAGCCGGAGATCAAACACTGATCCGGTTGGTTAACAACCTGCTCTACAGCCTCCCAAAAGCCACCAAACAGGAGAGCTACACTAGAAAACACAACATACTCCATAATCACATGCCAGATATAAATCGATCCAAAACATACACAAAACAGCCTAAACACCTACAGTGTTCACGCTGAGCTTAAAGTCAAAGAATAAATATTAGATTTATGTCATACTTAATCACATCTAATCTAATATTGTCTCAAGTTAGAACGCAACACGACCTGTTATAGAAACTTCAGTCAGCATATAACACATATACACAATACTCAGAGCTGACTCTAAGACAACTTACACAACTCTTACATGAGCTGTGGCTAGAAGGCAGAACTGATGAAAGATAAAAATAAATAAAGAGGAAATGCTCAGAGACTTAGCAAGTATTAGTGCTACGACTACAATCTGATCTCAGAGGGGACTTTAACGATTTGTAACGAAAAGTGAAAATAAGGGACTTTCCGAATGACTTGAGTGTGAGCCTGCTCTGTGGAGTTCATCTGTTTTTGTGTGGAATAAATCCAATGAAGGAGAAAGAACGAGTATTAATGATTTAGGGTTGCACATTTCTGAGTCAATAACATCAGTGAGCGCTGAAGTAACTGTACTCTTTCAGTGGATCATACAGTGCTTTTATGTGGTCTATCTGTGAGACAGCTGAGATACAAGCGCAGCAGCAAATGAGTCAAATACTGCCTAACATGCACGTGAATGCGATGTTGTTGTTAGCAGGGATGATGTGGCGTGTTTACTGAGTGGCCTGACACTAAAACCACCTAACACAAAAACATTTTTTTTTTACCATGTTTAAAATGTTTATGTTATGTTTATGTCTAAATTTTATCTACCATGTTTGCTATATATACATCTTTTTTTAATGTTTTTTATGGTATTGTTTATGTGCTACTGTAAGGTGACCTTGAGGGTCTGAAAGGCGCCTATAAATAAAATGTATTATTATTATTATTATGTTTATCTAATTCTTCGAGCGATTTAAATCCTATAAATATGCATCACCACTTTTTGTGAAGTCTTAATGAAGATGAAACTGTTCACTTCCACATTCGACGGTGGTGAAGGAGTTAAAACGTCTTGAAAGCACAAACAATATCAGTCTGACCGATCCGGTTCACAGCATGTGTGAACATGTTGGAGTTCTGCTGTTAGCCAAAGAGTGACAGGAAGGTTTGATTTCCTTTTTGTTTGTTGCTCTATAAGTCAACAGGAAAAAGTCCGGTCAGACAGGGTATTTATTTGATATCTGTACCTGCATGGGTTTTTCTCCTACAAAACAATAACATGCTGGATTAGAGATGGAAATTGCCTGTAGGTGTGGTACCCTGAATGTTTGAACTGTCAACAACTCTCAGCCCACAGTGTTTGTGACCCCCCCCCCCCCCCCCCCTCACTTTTTTCTTGTTGTGAATAGTTTGCATCACAGAGCAAAACGCATTTGCTCCCACCTGATGTGGTCTCAGGGTGATATTTAGTTTTGTCAGTAGGTGGCAGTGGCGGCTCAGAAAAATGACAGACTGGCAAAGTAATCCCTTACAAAAGTAATGCAGGACAGTTATTGTAATGGTCAGTAACAAAGAACTGCTGTTTTGCTGTGTTTCAGGTGAAAGCAGTATACGAGCACTGCATACGTTTATGTAAAGTAATATTTTTTGAGTGTAATTCCTTAATGTGACATTAGTGTGTCCAAATAAGAGAGTTAATTCAGCTTATCTGTGGATGAACCTAGCAACACGGGTGTCCTAGAATCCTACATTAGAAAAAAATATGATAGAGAAAAATATTTGTTGTTTTAAGTTAAAATTATAAGAAATAGTTTGGTAAACCAGCTGGTACATCTTATGTTGTATATTGTTTACTGCCATTTACTCTGTTTTCTAAAGACTGATTACAAAGAATTCTATGCAAAAGTAATGGAGGCCAGTTATTGTAATGAAAGCCATCAGTAACACCAAATATCTTTGGTCATGATTTTAACCTCAAGTTGCTCTCTGATGCATCCATCGGCATACGAATTCATGAATATTAGACAGAAAGCACTTAAGCATAGACAAAACTGCTTGTATAAATGGGTGAATGATGCATATTACATAAAGCGCTTTGAGTGCTGCAGGAGAGCAGAAACACACTTTACAATAATCCGATTATTTACTATTTTACACATTTGTGGACCATAAATTAGACGCTATACTCTTTGAAATCCACCGGAAGGATGCTGCCTGCAGGGACGCATGTGTAATTAGTGGAGTGTATGGTACGACCAGACTGTGGGTCATTCTTCTTTGTGCAGTCTTTGGGCCATCACTCAATTCAGATTTATTTATAGTGGGTCAAATCAGAACACTTGGCTCAAGTGCTTCATATTGTAAAGTAAGGACCTTACAATAATGCAGAGCAAACTCTAAAAGTCAGTATCACCATTTGGTGATACTGTGCCACTAAACTTTTAAATACTCTGGGAACCACAATAAGGCCCACAGTCTGAGAGCGTAGTAACACACAAAGAGCTGAAGTGAAACTGAGTGTTAAAATAAACTAAAATTCCCCACTGCAGCCACCGTCTGTGTTTTTCATCCTGTTTTATTTTTTATTCAAATTTTTATTTTGGTTTTTCTTTTCAACTGTTCAATCCACTGTTGCTTTCTTACCTTGATCCGTACCACTTGCCAAACGAGCAGCATTCGACAGGTTCATAAGTCGTCATCTTCCAGTGACACACGAGCACAACTGTGGCTGAAAGCCCCTCTTCACTCGTTGTCTGGACGGAAACCTGTGCACATGTTACTCTACCTTATTAAAACCTTCTCCATGTAAAGTTGTTTCCTCTGTGAAGCATGTTGCAACATTGGCTTTGGCAAAATAAAAAGACTAAAATGTGTTAAAGTGAAGGTTGTAGTAGTTTAACCTAGTTTGGATGAAGTGGATAAACAGGATGAGAAATATGACTGTAGTTGTTTACCTTGGTATTAATGTTATAGATATTCATACATGTTTACATTATCTGCATGAAAGAACACTAAAGCAACATGGACGTCCACTTAGAGAGAAAATGTTCTGACTATTTGATTTCAGCCTTGCACTCAAATCTTAAACAATCTTGTCTCAGTGCAGATTATTCATTGTATATTAGTCTGATTAATCTCTCACTATAAGATGATAAGTTCATCTAAAGTACATTACAATGTTTTAGTTTTTCTTTGTCCTTCATCTCTGATGGAGCAGCTGTGATCAGAGTGAGAGCAACAGCTGGAATTAAAAAAAAAAGCCTTTACATGACTGAGATCCAAGTTTATGGAGGAGTCTGTTTCTCAGAAGAGGGGAAGTTAGATTTCACAAAATACCAGACTGGGACTGATAAGTTTCAGTTTCCTTTTTATTTCTGTGTTCATTTCAATTCATGTTTCTCATATAGCAGCAAAACCAGTTAAAAATCAGGAAAATCAACTTCACAAAGAATGGCAAGTTGGACAACAGTCCCTCTAATCACTCACTGTAACCCATCCAAGTGAGCATTATTATTCAGGCAGTTATTTTTTTTGATTTACTAACACACCACAGAATAATTCATTGGTGTGTGAAGGGAACTAACTAAACCAACAATCACACCAAAACCAATGAGGTGTTCCCAAATATGCAACTTTACTTATGTTACACAGATGAAAAGACAAAACCGACGAGGAAAGCGCAGCCAGTCCTGTGGCTGTCATATTATCACCTTCTATAATCCACAGTGATTTTTCCACACACTGTGACATGCTTTTGTGTCTGTGTTGTGAGTTGGTTTAGTCAGCATCTGTATTTATGATGACTGTAGATGATGAGTCAAACCCATCCAGATCTCACAAGCAGCTGCTGAACCTGAAGCTGAAACCAACACTCACTGATTCCAACACTGCAACATACTCGACACTGGATATTTAATTTGAAAAACACAACATAATATGCATATATGTACAATGGGTTTGAGTCAAAGTGAACTTGTGAATTTTCCACAAAAGCATAACAAAAATATAAAGAATATTTTACAAAGAATATAAACCCGGTTCACTGATTCTAATACAGCAGAACATAGAGTAATGTTCCTGCATAATACTGTTTAACTTGGTGTGAGCAAAACATATTAAAATACTGAAGGCCATAAAGCGACAGGCAGACTTTATAAAGATGTTTGAAAAAAATGCGAAAAACATTAAAATTTTAGATATTTGAAATGTGAGGTTGAATGATCCCCATCTTTAGTCTGTCTGTCCTCAGATCATCTTTGTTTCCATTAAAACTGAGCTTGGTTTGAAATGTAAAGATAATCATAATTTAGAAATGTAAAAAAGTAGCAGGAACAAAATTAACTGTTATCAAAGTGGTTGGTTTAGACTGTTGATCTTTTTATGACTAACTTAGCCAACTCACTTTACTCTGCTCTGGGGAGCTCGTGCAGATTCTGACTCATTTGTTTTAACCCCTCAAACATAAAAAGAAGACAGACAGACCAATTGTCAGTCCAACAGATAGAACCACAAGAAACTGATCATTTAAGATGTAAAATCAAATCAAGAACTTAAGATTTGATATGGCCTGCTGGACGTTAAAGATTAAAAATGTCTGTCATCTTATCATCTTCCTTTCTTTGGAAAAATTTCAACCTACTACTTTCCAGCAGAAGGGTGTTGGGGACCCTGATTATGTTGTTGTTTATATTTTCTGTGGATGAAAAAACACAACTGCAAGAAGAAGCAGACCAGAAACTGTCAGACCAACAATCAGTCCAACAGATCCTCCTGTCTGACGCAGGGAAATGTGAACGAAATTAAAATTTTAGATGTTTGAAATCTCCAGCTGAATGTTCCCCATCTTTAATGTTCGCCTGACCTCAGATCATTTTTGTTTT
>NW_027052433.1:0-23352 GCF_036321145.2 Pelmatolapia mariae | reverse complement strand
AAACGGCGTTTCAAATCACCGAAAACTGAGATTTTTTTTAAATCACGCAACGTCAAAGGTATGTGCCTTTTTTCACGTCACGCTGTGCGCCACGTTATTGTTTACATGAGATGAATTGCAGAATGGCAGATAGAGACAAAATACTGTTAATCTGACTGTCTGCAGGTTTTACACGCTTACATTTACACACGCAGTTACTGTCCCTCCATTTAGAAAGGCAGAGGCGTCACAGTGTGATTATTTTACATGTAGTTGTTTTTTTCCTGTGTAATAATATTCAACATTGCTATCAATACATTCTTCAATCCCTCTGCAAAATGGGTTCAAAAACATAAACAACTGTTGGATGCTGTTTGTCTGTGATTTGGACAGAGGGAACAAATCGTGGCAGGATCAGCCTGATGTTATTTGTATCCCGCTGTAACTTTACTGTATAAAGAGCTAACATCTCCAAAATGTCAGGAGTAGTTAGTCATTACAACAAGTGTTTGTGAACTAAAAATCAAGAATGTGGGATACTGTTTGTCCGTGATTTGGAGAGCCCAGCGCGTGCTCCTGACACAGGGAAAACCAATTCTGCAGGGGAGACCTACCTTGGCACTTGTGCAGATGAAACCAAAGGGAAGATATGCGTCACCATATTTTCTAGTCTTTGACTTAGAATGAAGTTGGTATGGAAACATATTCAGCGATGCTTCATCTCCTGATTTGCGTTTGTGGAGGCACCCCGTGCTAGCAGTGTCCAAGCGTTTTGTTTTTTTTGTTTTGTTTTGTTTTTTCCTTTTCATGTCGCGCCCCCCCTGCAATGGCTTTGTGCCGCCCCTAGGGGGTGGGCCCCACACTTTGGGAAGGTCTGTGTTAAAGGATTTCTCTGGTTTTTAAATGTCCTCCATTGTTGCTTTTAGCAGTTTGTGTGTGTGCGCGCGTATGTGTATGTGTGTGTGTGTGTGTGCGTGTGCGTGTGTGTGTGTGTGTGCGCGCGTGCGCGTGCATGTATAGCCATATCCAGTATATAACAGGTTTTAAAAAGAGGTAAATACCACCACAAAAATAAAGCCAAAATACAGAAGCAGTGTGTGAAAAACAAAGTACATTGTTATGGCTTCCATAGGAATTAATAGGGTTAAGTATCATCCAGGTATGGATAATCCAAATGTATGTTAACACAATTCCCAGGAAGAAAGACATGGACAACTATCCAGTTGCTGTCGATTAACATGGACATGGACTTAGGGTTATATAAGTTATATAACCCTAAGTCCAGCATTCAGCTTTCCCAGGAGTGGTTGTCCTAGCAAATTCATCCCAAGATCAGACTGTACAATGCTTATGTTATAGATAAGAGGCAAAACAAAATAGGAGTAAGCTTGAAGGAAGAGAATGTGAACAGTGTTGTGGAGGTGAAGAGAGTGTCAGACAGGAGTTTGTGGCTCCAAGTCAAAGGGCTGATATTAAACATTGTCAGTGCATATGTCCTACAGGACATGTAGGTGAAGGGAACAGAGGTGATGAGGAGGAGTTGGGTAGGTAAGGTATTAGGCAGAGAAATTATGTTGTATGAGTCGTAATATTTATAGTGAGTTGTATGTGAGGCTGGACACTAAGGAAGGAGAAAATGAATTCTATCAGCGTGAGACAGGAAGATCCAACTGAAAAGGATGCGCAGCAGGTTAGGGTGATTAAGGACAGAGATGGAAATGTACTAAAGTCTGAAGAGAGTGTGTTGGACAGAGCACTTTGTGAAACTCATTAAAATAGAAAATATGAGAGAGAGGAGGACAGATGGAGGACAGTTAGTGAATCACAAAGTGTAGAGTATTAGTAAGGAGGAAGTGAGGGCAGATATGAAGAGTGGATCCAGATGTCGAGGACAGAGGGCACTGGACATTTTTATCAGACTTTTTAACATGATTGTGGAGACTGACAGGATGCCTGAGGAGTAGAAGAACTGTACTGGCAGCTATTTTCATGAACAAGGGTTATGTGCAGAAGGTACAGAAGGATAAAGCTGATGAGCTATACCATGAAGCTATTGGAAAGAGTAGTTGAAGTTAGGTTTAGAAGAGAAATGACAATCAGTGTGCAGAAGAGCACTGCAGATGCGATGTATACTTTCAGAGTGTTGATGGAGAAGTTTAGAGGTCGGAAGGAGCTTCATTGCTTCTTTGCTGATCTAGAGAAAGCATATGACAAGGCACCAAGAGAGAAACTGTGGTACGGCACGAGGAAGTCTAGTGGCAGAGAAGCATGTAAGGGTGTTACAGGACATGTATGAGGACAGCAAGACAGTGATGAGGTATATGGTAGGAGTCACATATGGGTTCAGGGATCAGCTCTGCACCCCATGTTGTTTGCGATGGTGATGTACAGGTTGACTAATGAGGTCAAGCAGGAGTCTCAGTGGACAATTATGTTGACAGATGACACTGTGATCTGTAGTGAGAGTAGAGAGCAGGTGATAAACAGCCTGGACAGGTGCAGGTATGCTCTGGAGAAAAGACGAACTGAAGTTAGTAGAAGCAGGACAGAATACATGTGGATGAATGAGACGGAGACAGCTGGAAAGGTTATCATGCAAGGAGCTGGCAGCAGTGTTAGAAAAACAAATCAAAACAGGAGCCTGAGCTCGAGGTGACAGAGTTGAAGATGTTAAGATTTTCATTGAGAGTGACCAGGATGGACAAGATTAGAAATAAGTACATCAGAGTGACAGCTCAGGTTGAGCAGTTGGAACACGTGTGGAGGAGGGACGGAGGATATATTGGATAAAGGATTTTAAAGATGGAGCGTCGAGGCAGGAGGAAAAGAGGAAGACCACAAAAAAATACATGGATGTAGTGCAGGAGGACATGCAGAGGATGGATGTGATGGAACACTATGGATATGGATAGAGTGAGATGGAGAAAGATTATCTCCTGTGGTGACCCATAAAGCAAATTAAGAAGCACTTTCTTTTTACCTGACTATAGGTTTGCTGGGCTGCTAAACTTTTATTGCATGAGTAGAAACCCCACTAATGATGATCCAGACCTCTGGACGGTCATTAGCAGAGGTCATTTGCCAACTCAAAAATGGCAAATGTTATCCCAGCTCACTGCTGCTACTCTGAAACCCTTGTATAAAATAATCAGTAGTGACAGTACCTGTGGTGATATTGAGAGTCCCCCAAGTGGGTCCCCATCCAAGATGTCTGTCCCTGCATTATAAACGATGATATCAGGCAAGACCTCATTCAGTGTTCCCTCCATGTGGAGCTCAACCTTCTGAAGGTACTCTGAGTCTTCAGTGCCCCAGTCCAGCTCCACCTTCCTTTTTATTGCTCCTGTTGTTGAACAAAAAATTAATACAAGACTGGTGCATATAAGACACAGTGAAGCTACCGAACATAGCAACTCAATAACCCAACTGATACAAAGTAGAAGCATTTATGGGGAGTTGATTCCAAAGACATCACTTATACATGGTCTAGGAATTGCTGCAGTATTTCAACAGGATTTCTTTTAGAACTGGCAGAGTTCTGAGAGCAATAAAAGAAATTAATATTATGAGAAAGTGTAAGAATAAATCGTCGACTGACTGTAATAAAACTGGTATGGCAATAGTGAAGGAAGCCATTGATGGTATTGTAAAACTTCTGACTCGTATTTGTAATATGTGGTTCCAAATGGATACTTTTCCAAGTAAATTGAAAATCTTTCTACTGTTAGATAAAGCAGGAAGTAACCATCATCTTTCCAACCTCAGATTAGTGTCTATACTTCCCCTGTTTTAATACATATTAGAAAAACTTTTTATTAATAGGTTAGACAGTTTTATTGAAAAGTACAAGCAGTTTGACATAGTATGACACTGTATGGCACTGAGTGAGACCATTAACCACCAAGTATAAATCAGTGAAATGGAAGGGTAAAGCTTAAACACGGCCCATGCCATATTTTTGGTTAACAGACAACAATTCATCAGAAAGTCAATATAAAATATTTACTAATACCATTTTTGAAGTCACACAGGAGTGGGGCTACAGACAGAGCAAATAAAGCATTAATGATACTTTAATTCGATTTACTCATGGATGCCTTATGCGTCCTATTTTAGTGAGTCTGTGTAACCTGAATTTCTTGTTCTTGGTGCTTCAAAGTTCAATAGGGATGCCCTCTTTGTTCCCATGGTTATAATGTGTTTATTTGAGTTACTGTTGCCTTCCTGTCAGCTTGAAGCAGTCTGGCCATTCCCCTCTGGCAACAATGAGGCATTTTCAGTCAGAGAGCTGCTGTTCATTGGAAAACTATGAGCTAGCTAAGACTATTAGCAGAATCTAAAATAACAGCTGTCAGTTTAGACACCTGTGTATTCATTTTGCATGCCTGGTCTGTACCACTGCATATGACCACGTTTTATTAATGGGAAAAGCTTTTAATTCCTTGTAATTCTTTGTTTCTTATTTCAGAGTTAGACACCTAAAGTTACACTTGTGAACATTAATCTTACATATTGCACCTTTAAAGTGTACTGAATACAGTGTTAATTTCTACAGCAAATGTTGATTTAGTTTTAGTCATAATTTAGCCATCAGATTTATTTTAGTTTAGTTTCAGTTGATAAAATATAAGATTATCATAGATAAAATCTGAAGTAGATTCTTTTGACTAAAATGTTTTACCGGTGAGAGTTTCTCCACACCGTTTGCAAAAATATTATTTTCCTTAACATTAAACACGAAATGTGTCTGCTCTTCTCCTTCTCCCAAGAATTCACATTATGTTGTGTTTTCATGGGAGCATTTAACTCATCGACGAAAGTGTCAACACATTTTATCATAGTGTTTTTCCTCAAGCATTCGTTCTCGTCGCCAACGAAAACTTATGAAAATTATAAGTCGACAAAATTATCACTGATTGAATAAAGCGCTGTGTCAGTAGGTGAAAGCGGCTTTGGGTGTAAAAACAACTTAAAATACATCTTCAGCATCCCTAGTTTAAAAAAAAATAAACTAACCAAACTTCTATAACAAGGATGCTGGATGTTACGTGTTTGATCTTCAACACAGTGGATGTGACATGTAAAAGCAGCACCCACATCAATTACATGTTTAACCAGCAATACATTAAACTGTAACAATATGGTCAATATTGTTCCCTTTACCTGTATTTGTGTATGACGGACACTGGAGAAGATGGCTAATTATTTATAACAAGTATCAAGTAAGGATGCCGGACCAATGTGTGATTTAGCTCTTCCGACTTTTGTTTATGAGACCTTTTCATGTATATTTTACAGTACATTTTGTTGACTTTCTTTAGTAATACTCTGTTTCTAACATGATTAACAAATCAAACTAAAACAACATCTGATTTTTTTAATAGAATATCAATGTAGGTAACTGGATTTCTTCATTCTAAAATTTTACAATTCTGCAGAAGTGCTTTAACTCCATTTATACTAATTAAACTTGAAAATTATGAAAAAGGTTAATTAGAAAACCTTAATGTTTTTAAACAGAATAAGGCTTTAAAAGCAGGACGAGCCAGTGCAACGGCACATTAAAGTCAAACAAAAAGTTCTTGGTAGTTTTTACAAGACTTTCAAGAAAAAAAACATATAAGCTTGGGCTCTAAAGGTACAGAGAAATAAATGTGTCTCAGAGAAAAAATAAAAAAAAACTGCAGTCGTATTCTTTTTCATATCTTAAACAAGCCAGAATATACATTTATTTTACTCTCTTAAAGGGAGAGACAATTATAAAATGTCTTAAATTCAATTAATTGTGCAGAACAAGATAACTGGATGGAGGACGGAGAGAATTTTTTTAAGGCAGACTGCGACATTTGCTCTGCAGAGTATTGTTAGAATCGGGGCTACACAGTGGAATGTGGTCCCTGTCAGAGGAGCTTTAATGTATGGACAGATTAATTTGTGCAGAAGCCATGATTATGGTGTTGCAGGGACTGCTGCGTGCTAGATTTCCCACTGAGTGCTAACAGAGTGAGTTGTAGTGCTCGGGGAAATCACAGCATAATTAAAACACAGTGACATCTAAGGGATGGGAGTGGGGGAAGGCAACTAACCACTGCTACTACCTCAACCTTGATGGGGCATTTGGAGAAGTGTTGGGTTTGTTTTTCTCATGCATTTAAGTCCCATAGAACATGTGAACGGCATAAACCTGTTTGAAGGTACGAATCATTTCAAAATTGTTATGAATTGAAAGGTCAAAAGAGGCAGTTTGAGAGGAAAATCGACGGTGCTTTTCACTCACTTTTGGCATATTCGTCTCCAGGATAAATGTAGCGATTATACATATCCATGATGAACACTCGCCTGTCGTCCAAAAAGTCACGCTCGTGTCCATTTCCCTGTAAAACAGCAGGACCACGTGCCATTAAAAAAACAAAAAACAAAACATGAAAACATTTTGATGCTGTCACTGTTTCTCCAAACATCATTAAGCACTGACAAACTGAATCAAGTAAGCCTTTTTCACCCTTGAAGATGTCTTTGACAGTCAGCTACAGTACATCATTTGAAAGTGCCGAGGTCCACACAGGTGTCCCTCAGACCCATTTGTTTACCCGAGACATGCTGCGCTGACTGACAGCAGCAGATGAGGAATAAATAGTCTTGTCATCTGAAGGCATTAAATGTTAAAAATGCTTTCAAAAAACTCACGGCTGTTCCATCACTTTTCATTCCCTCCCCTCCATTTGTCACTCAAAGTGTCTGGCTGCTGTCAGGAGATTAGGCTTTGTGCCAAGTTTAGTAGTACTGGATGGAATAGCGGATGTATGGGACGTGAAGGACTGTTCTGTACCAGCTGAGCATCATGCTCAATGACTGTGTAATGCATTTTTGTATGATGAATGGTAAAGATGGCTGCTTGATAGGCTCTCATGTCTGGTTCAACGACAAATCCAAAGTAAAGATCAAGTGAGTGAGTGGAGCAAAGCAGGGCTGCACATGAAAGAGCACAAGGACTGCAACATCTATAGAAATTCATCATTAAACTTAAATATTGCATTTATGACAAATGTCACAGATAAATGCAGAACTAAATATAATAATGTTTATATAAAAATAGCATAGATCTAAAACAATGACAAATGAACAAAGTGGTGGGCACAGTGCCACCGAGGAGCCAACATTAGCTCAAATGCTGTGAAAGCAGAGAAGGCAGATGCTGCATCACGAGCAGACAATTAAATAAAGAATCACCAGTCTCCAGAACGCTGACTCCACGATGTAACAACAGCTTCACTGTGTGAACAGCTCAGTCTGACGCTGTGGGTTTGCTTGTGAGAAGTAAATCTCTCCCAGCTGCAGTCAAAAAAGGAACGCTTTCAGTGGTTGATGCCATGATGTCCGTCATGCATGTCATGCCACTCCATGACATGCATGACGGACATGCAGTGGCAAAAATACAATTTCTAAAAGAGCAGCAATAAACTACACTTGTTTATTATTAATTACTTTTAATTAAATTATTATTATATTATGAAACTCCCTGATACCAAACTCTGACTTCACTTTATGTGAAGGCTAAACTTAGTAGAAAACATGACTTTTTTAGATGAACGATATTGACAAACATTCTTATAAATCCTAAAGAAACTAGAAGTACTAGTTATTTAGTGAGAGTGAAACTGAATATTACAGCAATTATTATTCAACAAGAGGGTGTGAGAATATGTTTAGGCTTAGTTTTTCATGAATAAATAATGGGACAGTTTAACATGTTACATGTTGTTGAGGTTGTATTTACCAAATCTTAAGACCTGCAAAGGACCAGATGATCTTTTTATTATATGATGATGCATAAAACCTCCAATTAAAAGAGGGCACATTTTCTTTTACTTGATTGTTCCCGATAGCATTGAATGTCAATTTGGACTAAGCCTTTAGATTTTTTCTGGTCTCAATTTGCAAAAAATGTATTTCAATGAATATTACAATTTGATTTATAATAAATTTCCTCTCATCGAGGAAACCAAGACAAGGAGCCAAGTCAATTTTGATGAACAACTTTATCAAGGCCGTGCAGATATATTACAGCCGGTTTGGTGTCAGGTAATCCAAGAAGAAAAAAAAAAAAAAAAGAAAACCTTTACATTTATTTTTATTTTTCTTAAACCATTTGTAATCAGCTATCCCATCATCCATCAGCAGCCCATATAGACATATAACCCAGATAACTTTAGGTGTGTGAATGAAAACAACTTCTGAATAAGGGGGAAAAAAAACGTCTATATTAGAGATGTGCTGGGACATTTTTTATGATCCTATTACTCTGGTCAGAGAGGACAGAAGAGTATCGTAATAATCAAAAGATTAGTATACAGTTAGAAAAAACTTCACTCCATTACTAGAATTGATTAATCAAACCAAATAAAAATGGTTGACTCCAGTAATCTATATATTCGTAATCATACATTTTTGGGGTGTTTTTATTCTTACAGTGAAATCAAAAATATCATGCATGTTTGTACCTCTAAAACAAAAGGTTTTGAAGAGCATGTGGGTGGGGCTACAGTGCTCAGCCAGAGTGGTGTGGCAAATACCAAATCACAGGTATTTATGCAGCAATTTTCTGCTCTTACTGAGCACTCAAAGTGCTTCTATACTAAAAGCCATATTCACCAAGGACACTTTGACATGTGGTTTGGAGAAAGGTAAGTCACATCGCCCCCTTACAGCCACCGAGCTCTGTCCCTTAGACAACCACATTAAATAGGCATCAAAACAGGAAGACAGTAGTAGTGACGCTGCAAGCAGAGATCACGGGATGTCAGTTAAATTGACCAATTGTACCACTGTGGGGTCCAACAATGAGTCCAAGGATTTCATACTGATACCTAATGGGAGCCAGGGCGCCATTGCCTAGTCTGTGGAGGTCTCTGTGTCCATGCATGGTTAAGCCTTCACAGGCCATCAAAGACTTACCAACAAACTGCTCATGGTGGCCAATGTTACAGGCAGGATAATGTTCTCCACAGCTTTTCCAGACCCTGAAAATCACAGGTTGCAAATACCAAATATACAGGACCTATACTAGAGGAGACTGGGTCCTCAGCCCACCCTAATGAAGTCAGTTTTTGATTGTTTGGTTAGAGACATTCACACCAGTGGTGTGTTGGAGGGCATTTTGTAGGGCACTACAATGCCCATCCTGTTCCTCTTTGCATATCCAGTCAGAAACAATGATGAGGGAAAAAAATGTCCAACTGCAAACCCATTCCAGTTTGGGGATTGTCTCATTGTTGCCCCTTTAGTGCATCAGTTGTTAATTTCAGTAACAGCAAAGCAGCTGAAACTGATTAACAACACCCTCTGCTACCTAACTGACCAGAAGTTTCACTGAATAAACTCTGTATAATAGTATATATATGACAGGAAATACAGAAAAGCAGAATACATCCTATTTTAATTGGTAACTTTGGATGGACATGTAATGATATACACACAGATTGTTTTCTTTCTCCTCTGTTTTTTAATAGATTGGAGTACTTGAGATGAAATGGGACTGCATGTAGCACATAGGTTAAAGAATTTGAAAGACCCACCTGAAGCTTCTCCAGAACAGCCAAGACATATTTATTTGCCCTTAGGTTATTTTAGAGATGCATTGTAGACATCACATAATAACAATCAAGACATGGATGCATCTGAAGACAACTGTAACTTTTGCATGTAGTTGTATTTTATACTGTATGAATTTTATACTGTATGAATTACTTCCGGCGCCCCCCATGTGCGGCAGCCTGTTACAGCAGCTCTGCTCATTCCGAGTTTCTTTCTTTCTTATCTTTTTCTTCTCGTAATTTTTCTATAACTAACGTATTAGTAATTAGACTCTGCAACCATGTTCTACCGTTTTGTGCTAGTTCTGGTCGTTTTTCTTAGTTTTTTTTCTACTTTTTTCACCCGTGTCTGGGGACCCAGAGCAGGGATCCTTTGTTTACAGTAAGGATCAGCTGTTAGCGCTGCGTCCAGCAGCTGTACTGCCGGCGGACAGACTCGACATTCCCAGCGAGCTGAGGAGGAAAAGACGGGGGTGTCGTGCTGGGAAGGAGCGCCGTCGCCCAAGAAGGAGACGTTATCGACCATCTCTTCCTTCTGTAATTATTGGAAATGTACGGTCTTTGCCCAATAAAATGGATGAGCTCACGTCGCTAACCTGGTCACAGAGGGAGTACCGGCAATGTAGCATCATGATGCTAACGGAGTCGTGGCTAACACCGCTAACTCCGGACACGAGCGTGACACTACCGGGATTCCAGCTGCTGCGAGCGGACAGGACAAGAGAGAGCGGTAAGAGGAAAGGAGGGGGACTGACAGTGTTTGTGAATGACAGATGGTGTAACCCTGGGCACATCACTGTGAAAGAACAACTCTGCAGCAGAGACATTGAGCTGTTAGCCGTTAGCATGCGTCCGTACTACCTGCCCCGGGAATTCTCGTATGTTATCGCGATAACAGCGTATGTCCCCCCCTCGGCCAACGCGGATGCAGCCTGTGACACTCTCCACTCAGTGGTCAGCAGACTGCAAACACAATCTCCGAGAGCCCTCCTCATAATATCAGGGGACTTCAATCATGCCTCACTGGACTCCACACTGCCCACCTTCACCCAGTATGTGACCTGCCCAACCAGAGACAATAAAACACTGGACTTACTGTATGCCAATGCTGAAGAGGCATACAGTTCATCACCTCTCCCTCCCCTGGGCAGATCTGATCACAACCTGGTGCACCTTGTCCCTGTGTATGAGCCCTTAGTGCGCAGGGAGCCACCAGCCACCCGCACAGTGCAGAGATGGTCGCAGGAGAGCGAGGAGGCTCTTAAGGATTGTTTTGAGTCGACTGTGTGGGAGGTGATCTGTGACGACCACGGAGAGGACATCGACAGCCTTACCACATGCATTACGGACTATATTAATTTCTGTGTGGATAACACCGTACCTACCAGGACTGTACGGTGTTTCTCCAACAACAAACCTTGGATTACCCCAGAAATTAAAGCCGTCCTCAAGCAGAAGAGG
This sequence comes from Pelmatolapia mariae, assembly GCF_036321145.2. NCBI lineage: Eukaryota > Metazoa > Chordata > Actinopteri > Cichliformes > Cichlidae > Pelmatolapia > Pelmatolapia mariae. The sequence continues at coordinate 12,319 of NW_027052433.1, read as the reverse complement.
AGGGCCTTCAAATCCAAAGACAAAGAGGAGTTGAAAAGGGTGCAGAGAGAGTTGAGGGGACTGATAAGGAATGGGAAGGATAGCTACAGGCAGAAGATGGAGAACCAGCTTCAGCAAAACAACGTTGGTGAAGTCTGGAGAGGCCTCAGAACCATCTCAGGCCACAAACATCAGAACTCTCTGCCTGGGAGGGATGTGAGGTGGGCAAATGAACTGAGATCATTTCTGAATCATTTCTTCAACAGATTTGATTCAGCCATGAGGCAGTCTCCAACATCGGCTGCAGACTCACCCACCCCCACTGCTGCTGTTCCACCTCTGACACCTCAGACACTTCACACCTCCTCTATTCACCCTGCTCACTCCTCCCCACCCCCAACAATAGCATCCAATACACAATCAACACAAGGCTCCAACCTGACTCTCTCAACCACCCAGGTTAGGAGGGAACTGAGGAGGATTAATGGCAAGAAGGCAGCGGGTCCAGATGGCATCAGCTCGAGGGTCGTCAGGTCCTGCGCGGACCAACTGTGTGGTGTGATGGAGCATCTCTTCAACCTGAGCCTGAGGCTGGGAAGAGTCCCACAGCTCTGGAAAACCTCCTGTGTTGTACCAGTGCCAAAGACTTCACGCCCCAAGGACCTCAACAGCTACAGGCCGGTGGCTCTGACATCCCACCTGATGAAGACCCTGGAGCGGCTGGTCCTGGCTCAGCTTCGGCGCCTTGTGAGCTCATCACTGGACCCACTTCAGTTTGCCTACCAGCCTGGCATTGGAGCGGATGATGCCGTCATTCACCTCCTACATCGCTCCCTCGCTCACCTGGAGACCGCTGGGAGCACTGTGAGAATCATGTTCTTTGATTTCTCCAGTGCCTTCAACACTATTCTTCCCTCGGTTCTGAAGGACAAGCTGGAGAACTCTGGAGTGGACCATCACCTCACTACCTGGATTTTGGACTACCTCACCGACCGACCACAGTATGTGAGGACTCAGGGCTGTGTGTCGGACAGGGTCGTCTGCAGTACGGGGGCCCCACAGGGAACGGTTCTGGCTCCGTTCCTCTTCACCATCTACACTGCAGACTTCTCCCACAACTCCACCCAGTGCTTCCTGCAGAAGTTCTCTGATGACTCTGCTATAGTCGGCCTCATCACTGATGGGGACGACAAGGAGTACAGAGGACTGACTCAGGACTTTGTGGACTGGTGCCAGCTGAACTACCTCCAGATCAATGCCAGTAAAACCAAGGAGCTGGTGGTAGACTTCCGCAGGCACAAACATCCTCCACTGCAACCACTGAACATCCAAGGTATGGACATTGAGGCTGTGGACAGCTACAGGTACCTTGGTGTTCATCTGAACAATAAACTGGACTGGACTCATAACTCAGACGCCCTCTACAGGAAAGGGCAGAGCAGACTGTACCTGCTGCGGAGACTCAGGTCGTTTGGAGTGGAGGGCCCACTCCTGAAGACCTTCTATGACTCTGTGGTGGCCTCAGCCATCTTTTATGGTGTGGTCTGCTGGGGCGGCAGCATCTCTGCTGGGGACAGGAAGAGACTGAACAGGCTTATCCGAAGGGCCAGCTCTGTTCTAGGATGCCCTCTGGACCCAGTGGAGGTGGTGAGTGACAGGAGAATGGTGGCTAAGCTGTCGTCCCTGCTGGACAACATCTCCCACCCCATGCATGAGACTGTGACAGCACTGAGCAGCTCCTTCAGTGGGAGACTGCGGCACCCACGGTGTGGGACGGAGAGATTTCGCAGGTCTTTCCTCCCCACTGCTGTCAGACTGCACAACAAAGACTCCAACTGATCAACACACACATTCACACATGTACAATAACACTAATGTGCAATAATCTCTTCCGGCATCGTTGTATTTTTACTCAGTTGTATATAGCATTTTTATCTTATTGTATATTTTATTCTATTTTATTCTAGTGTATATAGTATTCTATTTTATTCTATTCTGTACAGTTGTGTACTGTATTTATTCTTATTTTATTTTATTCTAATTTTTCCTTCATAACTTTTGCACTGTCCACTTCCTGCTGTGACAAAACAAATTTCCCACGTGTGGGACTAATAAAGGTTATCTTATCTTATCTTATCTTATAAACCAACATACTGAACTGAGGGGTCACACAGACTTCTTTTAGAGAATGACTACATAAGTGAATGCCCTGTCCTCTAAATCTAAAAGATATGCGGAGACTATAAATCATCTCATATGCTGCCTGAACTCCTGCTGCCTCCAGTCTTATTCATCTTATCTTCTTCCTCACATCCTGTACTGTACAATAAAAGACTGCTGTTTCACTGTCATTTGTTAGTGTCAGCTGAAAGCCTTCAAACAGGAATTTTCCCTCAGTTTTTTGGAATATATATCCTCCCTAACTAAGCTTGAACATCTGTATTAAATATAAGAACCATCCATTAATGCTTAACAAATCATAATCAAAGAGTATTAAAGAAAAATCCCTTTTTTCCATCTCAGAGATGCAGAGAATATTTTTTTAGGCTGCTGACTGTCTATACACATACACTGTAGTTTTGGTGATTTATAATTAAAGTCTGTTTTAATTCAATGCCAATAAAACAGAGTTAAAGTCAAAATTGGAACACAGAATAACAAGTTTCAGTACGGAAAAGAAACACTGATTTCAAAATGAGAAGCTGTTTAGAAAACCATTTCCCATACATGCTCACCCACGTAATGATAGCATATCCCATCATTTCATTTCACACTCACAAATAGAGATTTATAAAAATTTAATATAATCCTCAGGCTACAGACACAAAGACAAATTTCTGATCTAATGAGGACACACATACGATTTTTCTCAAAAAGGTATTCATACAAAAGGTATGAACACAAAGCGACAGCACAAAGTAAAGATGGACACCGGCACAGAGAGACTTTAAAGCGATCCCTGCGGTGATTCAACTGTAGAAACATTAACAGGTACAAAAGGAAGATGCAGACTGACTGCTCATCAGTTTGTTAACTGTTCAGAGTCTGGCTGCTGGCCTGGGTTCAAAGTTCACTCAGCTTTACCATCACTCTGGGTTCTTGGCTAGTTTAGCACTAGCATGCTGTCTGTGCAGCTGCTTGCAAAGAGCCAAGGTTGTGTAAGCAACATAATGCAGCTGTTTCTGTCCTGGTGCGAGTGCAAGTGGAACCAATAAGCTGAATCGATAAGCAGACTAAAAATTCCAAGTAATGGAAGTACTGGTCCTTGTTTCCCATCCCTACTCATAAAGCATAAGAGCCTGCATCAATCCTTAAGAGTTTAAGTAGTAGACCTTTCTCAACATCAACTGTTACAAGAAATTGTGTGGATAAAGACTTCATGACTAAACTGCTGCAAAGAAACCAGTACTGAGGGAGGCCAATAAAAATTGGATAACTTCTTAGGGCAAGAAATGTAAGCAATGGACTTTATGCCAGCGAAATCTTGACACTGGCTTATAGTGTATGTTTGTTTGTGTGAGTGTGTGTGTTTGTGAGAGCGAGAAAGCAGTAATCGTTCAGTCTAAGCCTGGTTGGGATGATTTGGAATGAACTCCTTGGAGAATGAAGGTGATAACTTAAAAGCTGGTTGACAGTCCCCAGGGTCTTTGTGAAAAAGTTTCAACTTATTTCAACAGTTTGAAGTATTGTAGTGGTACATCGCCAGCAGGCAAAGATGTGTACATGAAAAAAGAAGGCGCATCCATGCTTACTTAAATACGAGGGCTGTGAACTAGTGTACACAACAAAAACACAAACCCAGACATGTCTGAAAGCGAGCACCACTTGTCAGCCACTGATGATGATTTGGTACAAAGTACAATGCAGCAAAATGCTGCGGCTGCGACCTTGTGATAGCTGCTTGGGCCTTCCTGCGTGGACTTTCTCTGGTTACCTCAGCTACTTCTCACAGTCCAAAGACATGCACGTTAGATTAACTGTGAATGCAAGTATGAGTAATTGTCTGTCTCTCTGTGTTAGCCCTGTGCCACCTTTCCAGGGTGTACCTCACTTTTTGTCCTTTATAGCTGGGCTAGGCCAAATGCACGGTTGGGTAAAAAAATATAAATAAATATTTCATTAATATAGCTGGCCCACCCAAGTATTTATTCAAAGTGACAAAACCTGTGATGCAATACTGAGCAATGAAAAAACACACTGCAGACATGTCATCATAGCAAACGATTTTAGAAAACATCAGTGATTGTCCTGGTACAGGTAAGTCAGGTTTGAACAGATTCTCTCCTTCCAGACATAGTATTGCTCTATATTGCAGAAAATAATGAACTCTTCGCCTTTATTAAGCATTAAGTATTATAGACTATATAATGATCAACGGATATATGCATCTGAGATCATAAAATCCATATTTTGGGTTCCGTATCACACACAGGTGATGCTTTATAAACGTAATAGACAGATAAGAATATGCTCTCAGAGCTGGAGTCCAAGCAAGCCTCTTATAAACTCAACCTAAAAATCATTACTGCTTTGCTGTCTGGGTGAAAAAGCATCACAGGGTTGTAGAATCTATTACACTGCTCACAAGAAAACGTTATATGCCATAGTAAATGGACCGATACTTATATAGTGCCTTTCTACTCAATTTGAGCACACAGAGTGCTTTCAACTACAAGTCACATTCACACAGTCACACACACATTTGTACAATGCTTTTTCTCTGTACCTCAGCACTTCTAACACTCTGGATGGTTGCACTGGGGGCAACTCCGACACATGGACAGGAGAAACCAGGGATCAATCCACCGACCTGCTCTACCACCTGAGCCACAGGTGCCTGATGTTTCCAGCTTATAATTAGGATTTTACTGCTTTTCTCTCAGTCCAATTATCTGCTAAGAGGGCAGTGTAGATTTATTCTTTGTTCTTAATGAATAATTCACTCAGCATCTATATTGATCCCTACCATTTGTCAATGTAGGTTATTACGTGCAAACTGGTCTCAAAAATGAATGCCAGTCTATTAATACAATACAGCCTTGAACCCGGGTTGTTAAGACATCATCAGTGTTTGCATAATTCTTAAGCCTAATTAGTGGTGGATACAAGTCATTATGCTGAAAATACATCTTAAGGCAAATATATGTTAATCAGGGTCTTAAAAAGGTTGAGTCATTGTTTTCTACAGCTTAAGTGAGTTCAGCCCACAAATGATGCAGAGCAGGTTGAAAAATGAGAGAATAGATCCTAATTTCTCTGTTTATATACATTACATTATACAGTGTTAAATGTATTACACCACCACCTAATGCAAGTTTAATGTCACAGCTGCCTTAAACTAACAGTACTGGTAATTACCAAATTAATCGTTAATCCACCAGCATGTACAACCTCTTTAGTCAAAATTTATTTTTAAATTCTAAAATAAAACAGTACATTTTAACAAATGTACTGTTTTAAAATAAAATAAATAATAACAACAAAGGTCGAGCAAATGGACCACAACGGCAAGGCCGTGATGATCCACTTGGTAAAGTAAATCCATTGGGTATCCTTGTTGGCCTTCAGACAACAATTCTGACGGCTAAAGAAACAAATGGGACAGACAAAAAAAAAGAGAAAAAAAAGAAATATGATGTCTGGATGCTGTTTTTTCACTCATTTTCCTCAAATCTCCACAACAAAGGTGAAATGACCTTCAAGAACAGCATTCATTCTGTTGTTTTCCAACATTATTGAAAAAACATCAGAATGAAATTAATCAATATTGGCCTTAAACACTTTTAAGCTGTAGTTGTAAAAATAGCCATTGTTTTAATTAAAAAAAATATCAAAAGTGATTCTTTATCATGGTTAGGACACATTTTTCACAATATGAAAAAAGCCCAAACAAACAAGGTACCTAACATTGCTGAAGACATCCTACTGTTTGCATCGGCCTGTATGCATTCGGCGGTTTGTCAGCGGAGACGTTTTAAGATGCATTCTGCTGAATCTGACGGTAAGGGCCAAATTTGCCTGCAGGGAGCCTCTGGCGGTAAAAGTGGGGCTATTTTGTCATCAATGATGGCTGCTAAGCAGCGGTGTGAATTGGCATGGAGAGAAGTGATGTATCGGCTCACCTGATGAGCATCCAGATCGATGATGGTCACCCTGGAGATGCCTTCGACTCTCTCAAACAGAAACTGAGAGATAAATCAGAAAATATTTGCTGTCTTTCTGAACACGCATTACCAGCATGAGAAAAACTTTTACATCTCACATGGAATTAAAAACTCAAGCAGAACAATGTTCACAATGCCCAAATTAATCTTTTAACTCATCCATAAAGAACAATGAGCTTCATGCGATTCCTGTTTGTACTTTATGGCTATTCTAGTGAAAACTTTCCTTTTTCCAACTGCGTTTGGGTTCATGCCTTGATTTTTAATAATGGCAGTTTTAACAATGAGTGTCAAGTCAATGTGTTAAATAATGGGGAATCCCCCCCAAAAAAGTGTCTGATTCAGTTTTACCTTGATGGCCAAAGTGATGTCAGCATAGGCACAAAATCCACCTCCTCTGTCGCTGGAGCAGTGGTGGAAGCCTCCTCCTGGGAAACAGAAAATTCACAGGCTCTGTCTCAGGGCCATTAGACTAGCCGAGCAGGTTTCTAAGAAGTCCATTATTCAAAATGGCTATAACAGCCGATTTAAAATGGGCTGTTATTGAGTTTATTGCACCTTATAAAAATGGCTGCTTTTCCCGTGTGGTATAACAGTGGGACTACTGACACCAAATGGGACTGTTCTAATGCTGCTATAATGCTAGGACAGCAGCAGTCTACAGGGAAAAGCACTGTGTGAAGAGACCTTTTTAACAACTGGGATGAGAAGCCGTCGTTCAGGTTAAGAAATATAGTCTCCTCTGACCTGCTTTGGTCACGTTCATTAAAATACAGAGTTGAGCAAAATATTAATTAAGGCTGGAAAAGTGGCTGGTAAAATATGATGATCATTATTGCCTAGCTTTCAAAAACTTTCGAAAAGATGTTTCTATATTTGTGTAAAGCTAACTGAACGTTGTGCTATATTAACATACAGTTGCTCTCATAAGTTGATATACCCTGGCAGAATTTATGATTTCTTAACCATTTTTCAGAGAAAATGAATGATAGCACAAAAACTTTACTTTCATTCATGGTTTCTGGTAGGCTGAACACATTTATTGTCAAACAACTGTGTTTACTCTTTTTAAATCATAATCTCAACACAAACTACCCCAATGACCCTGATCTGAGGATTGTATACCCCAGTTCCTAATACAGTGTATTGCCCCCTTTAACATTAGTAACAGCTAGATGAGGCTCTTTATCTTCTCAATCAATAAAGCTGCCCATTGTTTTTTGGATACCAGACAGCAATGAGAACATGCGGCTAAACATGTCAGTCCTGAAATAAAAGTGTATGCTGAAAAGTGTTGGGATGTGGTCGGACGCTATCATGGATCGTTTACAGTGGTGCCGAAACCCGGGATTGGGGCACGGCAGACCCAGGGAAGGCTCTGGCCCAAATGCATGAGTGAAAGAAACGTTTTTTTCATATCATTCATATGCGCAACTGTAACGATAAAATAATATCAGTAGATACTGAACTAACCTGTTTATCCTGCACTAAACTGCAGAGTGTTTTCATGCAGCTTTTAAATAGAAGTTAGTCTGCCTCCGTTTGCTTCACAGCATGTTTCACAATATAAAAAAAAAAAAAGTAATGTCACATGTATGGATCCAATATCTGATTTAAAAACATGAGGACCTCTATGTAAGCGTCACATTTACAGTTTAACACCACTGAGCAGTCCTTACCTTTAATCTAACTTCTTCTTCCTCTCCTATTCTGTCTTTCTTATCGTTCTCCATCCCTGAGTGAAGTTAGCTCTCTTTCTCTCTCTCCCTGTGAAATACAGCAGCTGGACCTTTAGCAACACACTGTGTGACAAACTGCACAGTTTGTGTGTTTGCTGATGTTTGTTAAGCTGATAGAAACGCTGCATTTGAAATTACATGCCACTTAAAGAAAGTAAATTCCCTTTATGCTAAAATAATAACTCTCTGCAAATGCATTAAAAGTACGAAGCATCTGCAATGATGAGCACACTACACCAGTCAGCTGTGGTGACAAGAGAGCCTAATGTGAAAGCAGAGCTGTTGATTTCCCAGTTGATCTACATTCCTACATTCATTAGCTGTGGGCAGTTGTTTTATTAAGAAAGTAATAAAAATATGACCATGCAATAATTACAGAAACAGCAATGGTGTGTGTCCAATGAGAAAAAAAGGGAAAAGTGTGTTTTATGCTATATTCTCAGTGTTGTCATTGTAATATAACAATATGGTTGGGTGAATAAGGCAGTCTTTTCTAATCTTTGAAGTAAATACAGTGCACATTTTTTCATAACATGCTTTGTAAAACTGTTGGTGTAAAAGTGTATACAGCCATGTGGAGCTTGTTTATGTCTTCAAACTGACGCGGTTCCATTCTTTACAGTTTCTCTGATGCCAACTTATAAATAAACTATCGTCAGTTGCAGCCCTGTCTGAAACAGCACAGCTCATCAGAGAGGACAACATTTAATCCAACAACGAAAATGAACAAGTCACTAAATCCTGACTGGAGTTCTTTGTCAGGCTATAAATTAGCTTCAGAAGAGGAAGCTCACTTCACAAGTGGAAGAGCTGAAGAATAGACTCCAAAGTGCTGAGACTCTGTGTGCTTGCCTAGAAAAAAAGGCTGCTCAAGGGGCCGCCAAGCTGGAAGAACAGAAAACTCAAATAGAGCATCTCCAAAGGCAGATGAAGGAAAAGGAAACGACTTTGCAGAGTGCTATGAGACACGGTAACAGACTTCTCAGTCAGATCAACATCATGATGGCACAGAATACATCAATGAAACAGTCAACTGAAAAGATGGATCGGCTACATCAACAGCTGGACAGGGTGGCAAATAAACTAAAACAGGAGAGAAGTCTGAAGAACAAGTTCATGAATGCAGAGAAGAAAGCAAAGAAAGAGGTACGAAGGTTGCAAAAGATCTGTGACACCTTGAAGCAGCAAAAGAATAACAGCAGGGAGCTACTAGCTAGTGCAGCTCTTCAACAAGAACTCAGGCAAATTCAACATCATCTAAACCAGGAGAACAGACTGCACGTAGGAAGCGCTTTAACAGATGCGTTCCTCATCACAAGGGAACACCTAGAACAGCAGATATGTGAGCTCCTAGCCCAGCGAAATGACACCTTGGAGAAGGAGCGGTCACTTATCAGAGAGATGGAGGGACTAAGATCACAAATCAAAGAGCTGATTGCAGCCAGCCTCACAGTTAACACTGCTGAGATGAACATGAAGGTTTCAGAGCAGGAGGAACACCTTGTCCCCGAATCACAGGCCGTCAAGCTCCTGGGGGAAGCTGCTGGTCCATTAGAAAATCTCCCAGGAAAAACAAAGAAGAATACATCGTGGAAAAGATTCCTCATGGCTGTGGGCCTAAAACAAAAAAAGAAGGCCCCAGAGTCCACCGAAAAATGAGATTAGATCTTGAATAACAAGATCTTGAATAAAATGCTAATATGGAGTCCTACTATAAGAGTTTTATTTCTTTTCAAATTTATTAAGAGGTCCTACAGTCAATACTAAATGCTTCCAAACCTATCTTTTCAAATTGCTCCCTCATACAGATGAGTCTCACGATTTCTGCTTAAATCAGAGTAGTTGATTTCATTTAAGAATTGCATACATGTATTTTTAAGCTTATATTACGGATTTGTAGGTTTAATTAACAATCAGCTCTGATTAGACACATTTTAAACAGATTTTAAAATTATCACTTCTAGTTTAGTCAGGTCTTCTATGTATTAGTTATAGTTGTGGTGTGATGCACATGTGGTGACCTATTATTTTGTGAACTGTTCAGATGTGCTTGGGGAATGAAATGCTGTTTTATTGAATAAAATAGTGCTGCATGGTACACACGGCCAGAAGAGGAAAAAAAAATCCCAGTGTTTCTGACTCTAGCTTATTGTTTCGGTGAACCACCTGTCACCTCACTCAAAACAGGCTCGAACCTGTTGGTTTCTTTGGTTTCTTAACATGCAGTATAAAAGTGACGTCACGTTCTGTACTGGCAAAAAACATGTTCTGAAAATTTTAAGCACTTATTTCTTAAATCCAGCTTCACTGAGAATGTTAAATCTACGTAAGTGTTTGGTTTTTTTTAAACCAGGGCTCCATGTCGTATTTCATGTCCACTTTAATGTCATTGTCTTTATGAATGACTTTTATATAGATACACCCTGCATGTTGCAACAGGCACAGAGGTTTCTGCTGTGAGTCTGCAGCAACGTTTACAACAAAAAATCCCAAATGAAAACATTGTGGCTCCTTAACTGAGCAGTTTATTTGTTTGACGCTTCATCACAGAGTCAAACAAATGCATTCATTTAAGCTGAGACACTAGCTGCTGTGATACAGAATATCCAGGAAAGCAATGTGTACATATACCTGACTCTAGCTGGCTGCTGCTTAAATGGCAGACTGGTAGCACTTGTAAAAATGCTACCATATTTTCTGCACTATAAGGTGCACTTAAAATCCTTTAATTTTCTCAAAAACTGACAGTGTGCCTTATAATCCAGTGCGCCTTATGTATGAATTCTGGTTGTGCTTACTGACCTCGAACCGATTTTATGTGGTACACGGTGCTCAAAAATCTGTCAAAAAAAATGTTTTAGTACGACTTAAGCTACAAAGCTGCACCGCTTGATGAATTGTCGGAGCATTACGGCTACTGTAGTCAGGAGCCTCGCAGAGTAATCTGGATCCAAAACTCCGTCCGCTTCAGGTCCCAAAGTCAAACGAACACTGCAACATCACTGAGAGTTAACAACTGTGTAAATTCTTTCGTCTTTATTAAAATGATCAGCGTTGCTGCTTTACCAGGTGTAACAATTAAGTTTAACATCCAGGTATCCATGAAAACAGGATTTATTAAATTTAACAGAGTTAGAAGTTAACAGGACGTTAGCTCGCTAGTTTCCACCTAAACATGATATAGCATGTTCTGACTAGAGATGGCACGATACCACTTTTTTTATGTCCGATACCGATATCATAAATTTGGATATCTGCCGATACCGATATAAATCCGATATAGTGTATTTCATAATCAATAAAATGTTTTTTTAAAATATCTTGCTGCATTTTGTATAAGTTCATACTCAAGTTTTAAACAAAACTAAACTAAAACTATTCTGTTATACCTGTATGCAAAAAATACACTGCACCCAAAATATTTCATAGTTCAGCAACACTGATCAATCTAATAAACTTAAACCTGCACCATCCTCCCTATTCTGGTATTTTAAAGAGTACTTAGTGGAAATATTAAGCAACCTAACTAATAGGGTTGCCAACTCCCAACAAAAACAAAAACAAAAAAACAATAGGGAACCACCCTCCACACTCAGGCTTAATTGACGTAATCGACTTTAATTTAAAGCACATGTAAAAAAAAATGCACAGAAGTCAATATTTTTTTCTACAATAATTAAATAGATTCAACATCTTTCTTCAACAGAACTGCAAAGGAAAAAGTACTGTAGCTTTCTAGGTTATAAATTTGACTTAACAGTTACTATATACAATAATGGACTTCTATACATTTTACATCAGATTAAAACTTTGGGTGTAAGATTCAGATAATTATTTATTAAAAGCTAGATATTTTAAATGAGAATAAGAAAGAAAAGTATGTCTTTGTGCCCCCTTTTCCCTGTTAATGCCCTACCTGCCCCCCTGGCTAAACTTTGCTAGACCCGCCCCTGCATAGTTACCCACCGTCAGCTACGTAGAAAAGGATCCTGGTGTAGAAAGTAATATTAAATCAATTCTAAGAACAGCTTATCAAGCTTAAACGTGCTGCTGTTGTTTATCCGCTGGTTTCCTCTTTCTGGTGCAAAGTGAGCGATAAACAAACAAGAGAGACGGGAGTCGCGACAGAAAAGCCGATCAGCTGATCATTGATCAGTTTCATGATTGCAGTAGCAACAGGAGAGGGAGGGAGAGAGGCAGTCGCTCCATATATCGGTTGTAAGCTTAACGTGGGAATGCTTTACAAACATTCAGAGATGAACTTACACACTTGCTTTATTTCTGTGGGATAGCTTTCTCGGAGATGAAATGCCGGTTTGGAAGCACGTAGCAAGGCTCCAAATGCTCAACCAGACCGCCGACAGGTCTCACACGCTACAGCCGCTGTATCACGAGACGCATACTGCTCCGACATGCTAAGGTTATGAGCTGGGATAC
>NW_027052432.1:0-29485 GCF_036321145.2 Pelmatolapia mariae | reverse complement strand
ATAACATGTTCTTATAGGTTTCAATGAACTTCAAACTGTGATCCACTTACAAAACTGTCTCATTTTATTGGAACGATGCACATTTGCATCCATTCACGGTACATTTGACATGTGAACACGTTTGTACACATGATGAAAGGACAGATGGTGTTTGTGTGTCCTTCTTAAACTTAGTGTGAATGTTTCATCATGTAGAACTACTTAGAACAAAGTCTTTGGGAACATTTGGAGAACACGTTTAGGAAAGTAACATCCTGGTAGAACATTTTCTTAAAGCAAAGCAGAGCTGCAACATGACTGTGAGGATTCACAATAATAAAGTCACAATACTTTATTATTATGAAGACTAAAGTGCACCTTAATGCTGCCAATGAATACACATGTTCTTTGTGAAAGCATGAGCACAGCTGACATGCACCACACTGACCCCACTCGCCCCATTTCTTCATCCACTTCTTGCTCTTGTGCTTGAAATGAGACGCAGACGCAGCAAAAGTCAGAGGCTCTAAAATCCACAAAAAGGGGGCTTGTTAGATCAGGATATTGATGTGATCCATAGAAAACATGGATAATACACCACTTTATTTGAAGACATCTGTAGCACTGCCTCAGGATGTTTCCACAGACTCCTCTGTGCACCTAAAGCAAAGGTCAAAGGTCAGCAGCACATGTAGTTGGGACAATTCTTCATTTACAAACAACAGTCGCACAAACTACACAATGATTTTCCTCCAATTAGGACTTTTCACTTGCAGAAATGGTCCTGTGTGATTTCTAGGCTGTGATATAAAAACTAGTTCCTAATGGCAGCGATTCACTCAGTAAACATGTGTTTCCTTCACCAACCTCACACACAGATCCAATAAGATCAGGAAGTGGGCAGTATAGTACAATATGTGTTATTTTGTACTGTGCTGCCCAAACTAAAGATCTGCTGAAGTGTTGAAATGATTCAGATGTTTATTTTGGACGATACAGCAGAAGATCAGACATGAAAGTGGAGATAACACAGAAGACCTGCAGCAAAGGGTCAGAGGTCAGACTGGGCCACGTGATTCAACAATGAGCCAATGATCATCAAGTAGTGACTAAAGCAGAGCCCTGACGTTCTGACATTTATCACACAGTTAGAACAAATGTCTGCTGATGACTTCATCTCATGAAATGACTGATAGATGTCAATTCATTGATCAGCTGAGCTGCTGATCTTCATCGTGCACAGAAACATTCAGCTTGTTTCAATCAGTAAATAACTCCCACTACTCCCAGTTTGAACTGTTCCCACTCAAAATGCTGTCAGAACAATGATCATTGTAGAACTTCACAAACATCACGTGTTGTTTTCCACATGGAAGATCAGCAAACATACAGAAACTTCCTGTTGCCACACACGGCCTCTAAAATCTCTTCCACGCTTTCTGTCTGAAGTCCACTCTCTGTGTCGGATCCACAGGAAACAACAAGATCTTATTAACATGGTTTTCAATGTGTCTCCTTCCAAAAAGTCCAACCAATGAACAAATGTGTATATTTGTGGAGGCCGAACAAAAGCATGACACATTTGTCTGTTTCTATAAACTGGTGTCAAACACAAATATGAAGAGTTTCATTGACAGACTCCAAAATGCCCCCGCAGTGAATCACAGGGAAATCCTACAGTGTGCAGAGAATCTTAATGGCTCCAACATCAACACATCCACAATGTTGGATCCAGTTCTACCTCACAGAGTTACTAAGACACACCCTCTGCCAGCATTACAACAGCTCCACCTGCTTCACCTGCCTCCTCAGCCTCTGTACACCTGAAGAGAAAAGAAAGGCTCCAAAAGCTCAAATCTACAAAGGATTCATGAAGTTTCATCCAACAAGAACATGTTTGCCTTCCACAGTGTGCTGTTAGACACCACTGTACCTCTGCCATTTCAAAAAGAGCAGCTTGGGAACATTTTGGCTCCAAACACTTTGTGTTTAACTTCCTAATCTTTGTTTTCTTTGTGAACAACATCTGGAGCTTTTTGACTCATAGAAACATCATTTTGTTCTTTAGATGACAGCAGATTGGGACTGAATAATCAATCACTATCAAACCAATAAAGATGCTGATTTTACAGGAACTTTGTTGGAGAAGCTGGAAAGACATGAAACTGGTCCCAAACCAGTTGATAGTGCTTATTATTCCAAATAAAGCTGTTTTCCATTTGAGATGACTTTCTGTCCTGATATATAATAAAGATGTGAGTTGTTTTTGAGCCCCTGTATTAAAAGTAGATCCAGTTTAAAGTCAGCTTGAGTTTGATGTCTTTATGTCAAAGCTGCTCATGATGTTGAGCTGCTGATGGAATAAAAACAGGTAAAAATCTGCCTCAATATAAAAGCATGTAGTCCAGACTTAAATGGAGCCTATTGTTAGCTGAGGTCCACACACAGTGTTTGACAGTGTAAACTGTGTGAAAGGGCTGCTGGTGGAGCTCACTAGGATGAGCAGGTGACCATGTGCCACGAGGTGGAGAGCAGCTGGCCTGGCTTTGATTCTGACCACGCCCCCTTTCTCTCTCCCTCTGCTTTGCTGTCACTTATCTTCACTGCTCTGTCCAATAAAGCTGAAAAAGGCCCCAAATCAAAGAAATCTGCTGCAGCCTCTGAAATGTCTTCTGTTTCCTTCCCGACGGCTTTTTCACCGTCAGCCCATCAGACAGTCCAGCAGCATTTATGATGATGTCATGATGTTGAAGAGACTGCTATGGTGGCCTCCCATGACCCCCAGCCTCATCTACACTGAGATGCAGACATTTGAAAAGCAGACAACTGAATAATAGTCCAACACAACAGTCTGTGTACAGACACACACTGAGCTTTCATAGAGTCAAAGGAGTCAATCAAACACAGCTAGTTGAGTCATTTCTTGTGTGAGTCTAAAGTGAATCTAGTATTTGAAAGTCCACTTCCTGTATTTGTTGTTGAAGACTTCTTCAGCTTCTTCTCAAGGACATCAGCTGCTTGTTTGGCAGCAGAGGCAGTTAAGAAGCTTCCTGAAAAACACTGAACAGTGAGTTCACTGTGGCATATGACAAATTCAGCTTTCTATGTGCAAATGTGTCTGTGTCAACCTTTCAAATGCTGTTGAATCCAAAACATCAGCGGCTCCTTGGCTGCTCACTTCATGCACTTCTGTCTTTGTGACAGTCCAATGACATCACAGCTGTTTCCACCCCCAGTGTCTCAGGACTGGACACCTTTAAACATGTGGAGGATCAAACAGCCGTCCAGCTAAACATACATGAAACTATCAAAGCTGACAATCATTCCAATAACATCTAATGGTACATACAGGTATGTCTTCCATTTTCTCATGATTGCTCCCACAGTTGATTTTTTCACACCAAGCTGCTTGTCTATTGTAGATTCACTCTTCCAAGCCTGGTGCAGGTCTACAATACTTTTCCTGGTGTCCTTCGAGAGCTCTTTGCTCTTGGCCATGGCGGAGTTTGGAGTCTGACTGTTTGAGGCTGTGGACAGGTGTCTTTTATGCAGATGATGAGTTCAAACAGGTGCCATTCATACAGGTAACGAGTGGGGGACAGAAAAGCGTCTTACAGAAGACGTTACAGGTCTGTGAGAGCCAGAGATTTTCCATGTTTGAGGTGACCAAATACTTATTTGCCACCCTGATTTACGGATAAATTCTTTACAAATCCTACAATGTGAATTCATGGATTTTTTTTTCACATTCTGTCTCTCACAGTTGACGTGTACCTCTGGTGCGAATTACTGACCTCTGTCATCATTTTAAGTGGGGGAACTTGCACAATCGGTAGCTGACTAAATACTTTTTTGCCCCACTGTATATATAGACACAGGACTACAAGGAAATGGCTCTCAGCATCTGGCTGTGGGAACAAATGAGTCCCTGTTTGTGTTCAAATTGTGTGCATGTTTTAGACGTGTGTCACATGTAGAAACACAAAAATCCCACAATGACACAAAGATGTGTTTGACACAACTGTGCAGCTGTAAGTTGTTTCTAAATATTCATTGAAGCTCTTCTAACATTCTGGAGACAATCAGTCCATGAATCTGTTCAACACCACAACAATTTGACTTCAATGTGAACGTTTGCCATTAAATAACCTTCTTCATCCAGCTGACAGCATCCTTCATCCTATGATATGAACAGTTCCTCCTGTTGATGACAAACCTCTGACATGATCTGCTTGAGGAGCTTTTTCATGTGAAGCTCTCTGAGCTCAGGGCTAAGTTGCTGTGTTTCATCTTTAAGAGCTGCTGCCTCCTCGCCGTTCTTCTTCTCCTAATGACACCATTTCTGCTTCAGATCTTTCACTGGGCCTAAAACAGATGAAGAGTAGATCTACTGCTGTTCACTGTTTGTGTCAATATGGAGAAATATGAAAGACAAACACAGCACATACAGAGAAATGTAGACAGAATGTGCAGCCAGTGCAGTAAATGGTCTAAATATCAGCTCTTTAGAAAATGATCCTGATGAACATGAAACTAACTTCCAATGAGAAACACAGCTTCCTTGTTTCATGTCCAATAACAATAAATGAAGAGCTAATAAAGAGCTATTCTATTGTAAAATGCTGAGATGATTATTAGACAGAACCCAGCGGCTCACCAAAAGCCTGCATTGCAAATCTATATGAAAGTAATCTATGCTCATATATGGCAAAATCCTTTAAGTGTCACTGTGTTTTTCATCTGTGCTCTTGTTGGTTGGACAAGTTTGTAAATGACAAAGAGCTCAGTGGACTTTGCATCCATCAAATCCTGTTAGATGTTTGTTTTTCCTTCACAGCTTTGTGATGAAGGCTAAAGAACAGAGATATGAACTATTGCCAATATGAATCCTGATGCATGACGTGGGCACAGAGCCACCAAAGCAACACTCAGCTCACCTCATTCCAGGCGCTTGTCTGCTGGAGACCATGAGCCTTGTTAGTCACACATTAGCACCGTGGTAGGAAACAGCCTCCATCATTTCATTAGATCTGAATTTGGACTGTTTCCCTCTGGATGAGAACCAAGTCTGTCAAATCTATTGATCCAACACAAACTATCAAACACATTGGCTCACAGTCAGATTGGCTTTGTATGGATGGTGTAACAGGGGCTGGGAAAGGATGCTGAAAGCTGAATATAATACAGAACAATAACAGGACATATAATCATGTAGGAAACATGATCTTCAACAGGCACACTTCTATTATTCATGATCACAAAGAACTTGTGCAGCCCTGATATCAGCCCTAATATATGAGTGTGTTTGCCCAAAGATTGAAACAGCATCAACATGACAGCTGTAAGAAATCTTCTCTCAGCCTTGTTTGGCAGAAGATCCCTGCAACAAAGATTGTAGCTGAAAGATGACGTGTGTAAAGTTTGTCTTTGGGAGGGTTGAGGCTGTTTTTAGACCTTTGATAGTTTCAATCCAGTTCTGAAAGACACAAATAAAAACAACATCATTAAGATCAGATCATGGAGCTGTTTCCTGCCTTGTTTCTAGCTTCACATTACAAGACTTTACTACAATAAAGATGCTAACATGTATCTGTAGGAACAACATCATTGAATCTAGAACAACTGGAGCCAAACCAGTGGCTCTGCTGGGATCACTGGTGAGCCAACACTTCCTTGTTGATGCAGATTTCAGGGCTTCCTGTTGCTCCTCCGTTATAACTGTTCTCTCTTCTCAACACATGATGACACAAAGGAATCAGCAGTGATGAAGATGATGCTGAAGCACACATTTCACACATATAACAGAGCAGTCCAGTTACACACACCTCTGCTTGACATTAGGCCTCAAACAAAGACACAAAACACTAACTTGACTCTAAATAGAAGAAACTGGCAGCTTTTTCTGTTCTGTGCTTATATTTGACACACATGCTTCTCTTTGTGCAAACACACATCGCACTATAAGGGTAACCTAGCACACAATGATTGGACAGCACAGTGATGATGCTGGGAGATCCTATACGAAGCAACACAGAAACACTGAGAACTTTAAACATTGATTATATTGAGATAAGCAGCCGACCCAGTCTAGATAAAGGCCAGCAGCTGGGACCGCTGCTGCACCAAAAACAGGTTTCAGTGTTTCCATGTGTGTGTGTGTGATGTCTTTACTTATACTGGTCAATAGACTTTAGTCAACACATGATTGAAAGGTGTTACACATGAAATAAAAACAGTGTTTCATCTTTATTCCTCTGAAGCAGCTGCATTATAACCAATCTGCTCCTTTGTGGCCTTTAAAACAGCTTAAATAACTGTTGTTATATTTGTTTCTGCTCCTCTTGGACAGACGACTCTTGAAAAGACATTTTTGAATTTCAATGTGACTTTAACTGGATAAATATGGGATATATAAACGTCCCTCTGCAACAAACTGATTCCAGCTTCTACCTCATGATAGGAATGTTTTTGTGGCTCAAGATGACCTGATATCTTTCATGATGGACACATTTGACACATGTTTCACATATTATAGACCAACAAGTTCTTCATAGCAGTTTAAATACGGGGAGTCACTTTTGGGCCCAGCAGATAAAACAGAGCCAATATTTGCTTCTTTATTTAAGTGACGTGTGTCACAGATGTGACCTAGTAAAGTGTAGCTGAACATTAGTAACGTTATTTAACACTCTCATGCTGTTCTTTGAAGTTAGCATCAGCTAAAGTAATATACTAGCAAAAAATTATTTCCAGGCTCAACCTCCATCATACAGATGATGCTCGTGGCAAAAGAGTAACGTTCAGAAGCCTTTTCATTTTGAAATCTGTTTTCTGTTCATGAGGAAATCATATTCAAACTGATTAAATAGACATTTTTCAGTAGTTAGCTGCTATGTGCCCGTCTCAGTGTGAAGTGAACTGGAGTCTGTCTGTACTGGATCTGGAATCATCGTCATCCCTCCAACAGCGACACAGTGATCCGGCTCACCAATCGGTGATAACGACCTACTGAGCCTGCTAGCAGGTGCAGGAGGGCCAATCTGAGCCACAGTTATATGGCAGATAACTGCTAATAACGGCCACTGATGGACTGATAACATGAAGATTAAATATCAGCTCCCTCCGAAATAAGAGCCTTTTAAAAAACTCAGACTGAGGTCTTATTTTGAAAGCCAGAGTTTGTTGAAGCTGTTTCCTGGAGCAGGACCCTGAACAATTAGAAAAAGCAGATTTGAAAACACTTCATGTCCTCTGTGCTCATTAAACTGACATCATGCAGTTCATCTTCTCACCAGCAAAGGGCCACAAATCACCATCAATGAAGAGTTCAAGGAGATGTTAGTGACATCAGAGAGTATGGATCTGATCAATATGGAAGTTCACGTTTCTGTGATTGGATCAGTTTTTAAAAGCAGCTGTTTTTATAGAATGACAGAAACATGAGAGATGCTGAATGTCTTTATAACATTTGATACACTGAGTACTATTGGATGTCCACTATTCAGCCATAATGGAAACATCCCATTAAGAAAGAGAAGTCCAACGATCACACTGCAAGTGGAAATGTAATCCTCAGAATAATGGAGGATTCCCGCGAGATCTTGTGCTGCTTGCCCACGCCATTAAAAGAGAGCATTCTAACCATTGCCTTTTTGTTGTGAATGCAGACCAGAGAAGACACTACACAGAGGTCACACAGACACTTTGATTATGAGATACAATTGAAATACACATATGTAAAATAGTAGTGACACGCTTGTATTATACCAGGGCCCGTGAGAAAATAGCAGAACTATCCAAACTGGCATAAGCCATAAATGGGTCCCATATTTTATGAAACTTTTTGTCCCTACTATGTAACTTGTATGTTAGGAAATCTAGTGATACATATTCCACTACCGTCCGGTGCCATTGAGTCTTAGATGGGGCTGTGTCTGTGATCCAGTTCAAAAGGACACATTTCCTTGCACAGAACCTTAACACTGCGTAGAGCTGCTTTCCAAACTTCCCCCTGATTTTGTTGTTTGCCACTCCAAGTAGCATGCACAATGGATTGCATTCAGTGTCAGTGTTGAAGATTTTATCCAGTTTACACTTTACGACAAATTGTTGTAAAATTCTTGTATTTTCCGGCAGGTCCGTAGACAGTGTGTGAGGTTTACCACCTCTATTTTACATTTAGGGCACAGTGGAGAAAGGTCTGAATTGTATTTATGGTGTTGAGAAGGTGATATGTGAGCTCTGTGTAGAATTTTAATTTGGATTGCCTTTACTTTTTTACAGATGCTCACAAATTTAGCAATTTCCCAGACTTCGTCCCATACCTCGTCACTAATCTCTATATGTAATTCCTTTTCCCAAGTCCTCTTCAAATAAGTTGTGTTCGTGACCCCAAATTCTGTTAACAGGCCATAGCAAATTTATATAGAAGTTCTAAGATTTGGCTGAAATATCTACTTTTCACAGTTAGAGATGGTTTGATTATTAAGTATTGTTGTAGCCCTTTGGATATGGTCCCTCACCTGCAAATATCTAAAGAAGTTGCGCCTATGAATGTTGTATTTATCGGTTAGCTGGTCAAAGGACATAAGGTTAGACCCGTCCATTAAGTCAGAAAAGGTAGAAATACCATTTACAGCCCAGTTCTGAAAGCCGGGGTCTGTGGTCCCAGGCAAAAAGAGAGGATAATCGGATAAGGGAGTGAAATAGATGTTAAGTGAGACCTTTCTTCTAGTTTTTGAACCATTCGCCAAGCTCTAACAGTACATAATGTGAGTGGGTTGCTACAGAACATCCTTAAGATCTTAAGTTTTTCCACAAAAAGCAAACTTTTCAAAGGGAAGCTGGACATGGAGCTCTCAATATCCAACCAGACAGGAGCAGGCTGTTGTATCCAATCGGCAGCTATACGCCTATGGGTGCTTAGCTGATACTTCCTTATATCTGGGAAATCAAGGCCCCCCTTTGAGGATGGAAGACAACGTGGATATAGTAAAGCGCTATACAAATACAGGCATTTTACCATTTTAACACGAGGTTTCCTCCCTGCCCAAACAAAGGAGCTGAACCAGCCATTTAGAGTTTGGATAGTTTTGTGTGGGAAGAGGGTCGGGGGTTCTGGTCTGACGTTCTGGTCTTCAGACAACTTGGGAAGGTTAAGAGAGGCGAAAAATACATCCAATATGTCTGCTGCATTTGTCTGAATTTGCGATTTATAAGGGTCTTCATAGAAATTTCTAAATATATCATTAAGACTGGTGTTGTCAAAAAATTGTTTCCCATTTACATCTTTAATTGAAGTGATGTTCTGAGAGTCTGATTTCTTGTTAGTCAGGTATGCTAAGTATTTCCCAGGTTTGTCACCATGTTCGTATAGCCTTGGCCTCCCAAATCTAATTTTAGTCTCTGCATCTTTTGTCAGTAGACAGTCAAATGCCGAACGTAGAGCATACATTTCTTTGAGTTTACCCTTAGAAGGAGATTATCTTAAAAAACCTACTGTGTGTTTTAGCTTAGATTCCAAAACCTGCCTCTGCTCTGCTTGTTTACGCTTGTCTACGCCAGAGTAACGACAGGTTATCAATGGAGGGTGTATTAATTAACAAAAATTGTCCGAGTTCATCTTTGAGGTAACCTGTGAATCCAATTTAGAGCAGTTTAAAACATCAACTGATTGAATCCATGAATCTAAAAATATGTTTCTGAGTGAAAGAGACAGACATGTATAGACTGAACTATCTGTCAGACAGTCAGAGTGTTTCTCTAACAGGAGACACTCTTTACACTCAACTCAGCACAGACACACTGAGGAACCAGGAAATAAGGAATAAAACCTAAATCCAGGATAAAGAGGTTCAGTGAATGTGGTGTTGAAGGTGTGGAGGTGGATCAGAGTGTCAGAGGAGACTCTGTAGAAGGACAGAGTGCCAGCAGGACAGTCCACATACACTGCTGCTCTGTTAGAGACAGAGGAGGAGGAGGAGGTGGATGTGGATTTGCAATTGTGCCAGACACACCGAGGACCATCTTCAGAGCACCACAGACTCCAGGACTGACCATTCTCTCCAAACACACAGTCATTACTGCCTCCTTTCCTTCTGATTCTTCTGTAACTCACTGATATATAAACGTGTCCTCTCCACTCGACCTCCCAGTAACAGCGACCAGTCAGACCATCTCTACACAGCAGCTCTTCATGGACATCAAATCTGTCTGGATGATCAGGATATGACTGAACCTCCTTCACTTGTGTCACCTTCCTGTTGTTGTCAGACAGTTGGAGGTTTGTGTTCACTGTGTTTGTGTCGATTGTGAGTTGACAGGAATCTGATGGAGAGAACAAACACAATCCAGCTGCAGTTATTGATCCATCATCTGTTCATTGATTGACACTTTGATGATGACTCCTGACATGATGAAGATGGTTGAATGTGTGCTGCTTTGTTTTCATGAATCCCATTAAAAACACACTTACACTTCCTCAGACCTGGTCTCAACCATTGGACTCCAGCAGGCTCCACCCTGAAAGGAGGAGGGGTCAGAGCAGTCAGCATGCACACATGGACAGTACATGGCTCTCATACACACACTGTTACACACTGATAAAGGAACAGTCCAACATTTTCACAAATATACTTCAATCCATACGTGGATCAAACTGCTGATGATTGGACTGATCCTAGATCAGTACATCACTGTATTAAATGAAATATGACTGATTCAAACTGTGACCTTCATTATCTTTTTTTACTCTTCTGTTTAGCTGGAAAGAACACCTCCCTGCCTTTGCTGCCAGCTGTTTTTCTCCTCTTGGTGTCAGTGTGGTTACTGTACATGGCCTCTGACCTCTGAGTGAGTGCAGCGTTGCTTTCATGTGTTTTAATGCCACCTGAAACCTGTTCATGTTCTGATTTAACAGCAGATTTCTCCACATGGAAACAGAGAACTTTCTGCCTCTGTCACACAATCAGTTTATATTTGTTTTTGAATATTTCATGTAGAAACTATTAAGGGACCAGTGTATTTCCTTAGCAAACACTCTGATTCACATGTTAGTATGACTCTCTCGTACTCACTCAGTTTCTCTCAACCTTCGTCTTCCTGGGGCTGATGTGACGTGATGCTTAGGATTACCATAATGAGTCTACTGAAAAGTGCAGCTACGCTGCTTTAAGGAACCATTTGAATATTAGAGATTGAACAAACCATTGAAGAGTTACAGTAGTTTTAAGAACCGTTGGAAAAACCTGCAATGGATTCGGAGATAAATTAACAGGGAGCCAATGAAGGGAAGCCAAAACAGGAGAAATATGCTCTCTCTTTCTAGTCCCTGTCAGGACTCTTGCTGCAGCATTTTGGATTAACTGAAGGCTTTTCAGCAAGTTTTTAGGACATCCTGATAATAAAGAATTACAGTAGTCTAGCTTAGAAGTAATAAATGCATGAACTAGTTTTTCAGCGTCACTTTGAGACAGGATATTTCTTTTTTAATATGTGCATTGAAGGACATTTCCTCGTCAAAAATGACTCCAAAGTTCCTCACAGTGTTACAGTTATCGAGAGTAAGATTCTGGTTAGATACCATATTTCTAAGATTTTCAAACGCTGCAGGAAGAAGAACAACAAAGTGATGACAGATGTTTGTGTGTGTGTGTGTTTCAAACAGGAAAAGCAGCAGAAATAAATCACAACCTGCCAGCGGTTTTGGAATTTCCGAGTTTCACCTGAACGCAGCACCCTTGTTTCGATGGTCCTGGGTGTTCTCAAACGCCTCTTTGGGTGTTTTCTTCCTGCTCAAAGTTTGTCTTTGCTGAACTTCGTGGAGTGGAGCTTGTTGTTGGTGTGTGTGAAGAAACTGTAAGTTTGCTTTGTTTCCTCCTTGAACAGTTTGTCTTTAGGAACTTTACAGTTTGTTCAGCTCATGTTTGATTTCTTCACACAACAAACTGTGTGTTTTTATTTCTGGTCTCTCCATTAAAGTCAGTGTGTAATGTTTTCCTGGCTAACATCAGCTGTGTGCAGTTTAGTTCCACCACAAATCTGCCGCTCCATAGTTCACGGTAACGATTTATGCAGCAGTGTTTGTCAGAAATGAAGGAGAAAATTTAGTTTGTTTGTTTGTTTTTTTTATGAGATTTTTTAATTTGTTTAGTATCTGAGGCTGAGTCACGGGACTGTAAAAACAGGATTGTTGGGTTTGATTTCAATACCCAACATTAATTTTAAGTGTTGGGTCTGCGCTTCCACAGGCCCTGCTGGTTTAGAGATTTATTCCCGTTAACGAAGCAAGACGAACAGCTCATCCGGTTTTTCACATGCTAGCATGGGAAGGATCTCAGAGCAGCCCTTCTGCCCTCGGTCTCAGACCACTTTGAAGAACCACCTTCCCCTGCAGCCTTTTATTCTGTTACACACAGTTTACAACTACACACATTGTAAAACCCTCCTATAGTTTCAGGCACTAGGTGTGTGTGTGTGTGTGTGTGTGTGTGTGTGTATGCATGCATGTGCGCATGTTTGAATGTGTGTTTGTGTTTGGGGGAGCGTTTGTGTGACTTCCTGCTTACCAAAAGGGTCATAAAGGCAGGTAGTTTACTAAACAAGAAAACAGAACCCTCACATAGGATGTCTTCCTACAATAAAACACTATTGGGCAATAGAAACAAAGGAAGGTCCTTGGTCATATAGGGCTTTGTAGTTGACGTCACACCGCAGTGCATTGTGGGATCGCGGCGCCATGTCAGAAGGCCACAAATCAAAACAAACACACTGTGTTGATAGCAGGCCTGCCAGAACCACGCTTAAAATCAGCGCAAAAGACAAAGGGCTGTACCGCGACCGATTGTACACAGACGCCAAGAGACAGTACTTGGAAAAAATACATCGGTAATGTGGACCCGTATGAAATAAGGCAGTGGAGTGGAAACCCAGACAGCCTACTGCCGTTGTCCTATCCCGATATCTTCACGTACCTTGTCTGTGGAGTCAGCGCATACACGGCGAATCATTTTTGGAATTATAAATTCCTGGAGGCGCACATCTAATTCACAAACGGTTGGGTACAAGATTTGGCCATTTTTAAGCCTCCACATTATGAGTACGTTGACCATATGACCAAGATACAGCCAGAGGTTGCACATAACATTGACTTCTCCTCAGCACCTGGCCCAAAAATTGCTCTAAATGAACAATTCACGATTGATGCCAGCTGTGCGTTGCCATGTAAAATGAACATACTTTTCTTTTCTGTTTTATTGAAACCACTTTACAGAAAGTACAGGGTGGGCCATTTATATGGATACACCGTAATAACATGGGAATGGTTGGTGATATTAAAGTCCTGTTTGTGGCACATTAGTATATGTGAGGGGGGAAACTCCTCAAGATGGGTGGTGACCATGGTGGCCATTTAGAAGTCGGCCATCTTGGATACAACTTTTGTTTTTTCAATAGGAAGAGGGCCATGTGACACATCAAACTTATTGGTAATGTCACAAGAAAAACAATGGTGTGCTTGGTTTCAACTTCAAGGATGGAGGGTCCAAATCAAAGAGCAACATGTCCTGGAGGTCGACATCACAAGTGTCCATAAACCAACAGTATAGGAGGTCGACCCAGAGGTCGATGGCACCAGAGTCAGCAGCAGTGACTGTAAAGCGGGCGTGGGTGACGACCCTCGGGTGGCTTGGTTGGCGGCCGGCGATTACCCAGAATGCTTAGAGAGTCAGAGGGAGGATGATGAACAGAGGAGGAGGAGCAGAGAGGCATTTGTGAAGGTCACAGTGGACTTCCTGAGGAGAATGAAGCAGGAGGAGCTGGCTGACCGTCTGCAAAGCAGTAAGAGAACTACCACTGGGAAAATGTAGCAGTCTTTGCAAACTTCAAAAAGCAAATGGCCTAGATCTTGGTTCCACTTGCCTCTTACCCGTGACTTTAGTGGAAATTTCAAATTCAGGATCTGACACAGACTGATTCCTGTTGTACAGTTCTTACAAGTTCATAGAAATTTCTGTTCAATTACAACCAAGTATTTGAGTTGATGATTGTAATTTTTATACAATGTTGTAATTTGTGTTTCAACCATTTTTTAATTAATGTTTTGTTTCCGTTACAATATTATACTTTAATGTATAATATTGTAACGGAAACAAAACAGGAAACAAAACATAAAAAATTGCTCCCTTTTTTATTAGGGCTACTTAAATTTATTTTGGGCTACCAAAAACTAAAGAGTTCCTGCCCGAAGGGCTACAAGGGATTTTGAAATTTTGCGAGCCCTGTATTTGATAAATTGTTGTTGGAGATAATTACTCCATTGTTCCTTTAGGAACTCTCATTGGAGTTTGTCATCATAACCTTAAATCCACACTGAAGAAGAAGTTCCAGTGTGTGTTTGAGGGCATCGCTAAAGCAGGAAACCCAACCCTTCTGAATCAGATCTACACAGAGCTCTACATCACAGAGGGAGGGACTGCAGAGGTCAATGATGAACATGAGGTCAGACAGATTGAAACAGCATCCAGGAAACCAGACAGACCAGAAACAACCATCAGACAAGAAGACATCTTTAAAGCCTCACCTGGAAGAGATGAACCAATCAGAACAGTGCTGACAAAGGGAGTGGCTGGCATTGGGAAAACTGTCTTAACACAGAAATACACCCTGGACTGGGCTGAAGACAAAGCCAACCAGGACATCCAGTTCATATTTCCATTCACTTTCAGAGAGCTGAATGTGCTGAAAGAGGAAAAGTTCAGCTTGGTGGAACTTGTTCATCACTTCTTTACTGAAACCAAAGAAGCAGGAATCTGCAGCTTTGAAGACTTCCAGGTTGTGTTCATCTTTGATGGTCTGGATGAGTGTCGACTTCCTCTGGACTTCCACAAAAATACAATCCTAACTGACCCTAGAAAGTCCACCTCAGTGGATGTGCTGCTGATAAACCTCATCAGGGGGAAACTGCTTCCCTCCGCTCACCTCTGGATAACCACACGACCTGCAGCAGCCAATCAGATCCCTCCTGACTGTGTTGGCATGGTGACAGAGATCAGAGGGTTCACTGACCCACAGAAGGAGGAGTACTTTAGGAAGAGATTCAGACATAAGAAGCCGGCCAGCAGGATCATCTCCCACATCAAGATATCACGAAGCCTCCACATCATGTGCCACATCCCAGTCTTCTGCTGGATCACTGCTACAGTTCTGGAGGATGTGCTGGAAACCAGAGAGGGAGGACAGCTGCCCAAGACCCTGACTGAGATGTACATCCACTTCCTGGTGGTTCAGGCCAAAGTGAAGAAGGTCAAGTATGATGGAGGAGCTGAGACAGATCCACACTGGAGTCCAGAGAGCAGGAAGATGATGGAGTCTCTGGGAAAACTGGCTTTTGATCAGCTGCAGAAAGGAAACCTGATCTTCTATGAATCAGACCTGACAGAGTGTGGCATCGATATCAGAGCAGCTTCAGTGTACTCAGGAGTGTTCACACAGATCTTTAAAGAGGAGAGAGGACTCTACCAGGACAAGGTGTTCTGCTTCATCCATCTGAGTGTTCAGGAGTTTCTGGCTGCTCTTCATGTCCATCTGACCTTCATCAATTCTGGACTCAATCTGCTGGAAGAACAACAAACAACCCCCAAGCGGCCTGACTTTTTAAAAACAAAAGAATCTTTCCACCAGACTGCTGTGAACAAGGCCTTACAGAGTCCAAATGGACACCTGGACTTGTTCCTTCGCTTCCTCCTTGGTCTTTCACTGCAGACCAATCAGACTCTCCTACAAGGTTTGCTGACACAGACAGGAAGTAGCTCACAGACCAATCAGGAAACAGTTCAGTACATCAAGGAGAAGCTCAGTGAGAATCTGTATGCAGAGAAAAGCATCAATCTGTTCCACTGTCTGAATGAACTGAATGATCGTTCTCTAGTGGAGGAGATCCAACAGTCCCTGAGATCAGGAAGTCTCTCCACAGGTAAACTGTCTCCTGCTCAGTGCTCAGCTCTGGTCTTCATCTTACTGTCATCAGACAAAGATCTGGATGAGTTTGACCTGAAGAAATACTCTGCTTCAGAGGAGGCTCTTCTGAGGCTGCTGCCAGTGGTCAAAGCCTCCAACAAAGCTCTGTGAGTAAATATGTTACGATTGTTTCATTCTTAAAATCGTGATTCTCCTTAACAAAAAAATCAGATGTGATCAGTTCAAAGAACCTAGCCTTTAAAAAAAAACATAAAAATAATGAATTTAATGATCATCAGTCACTCAGTCACATAAATTATACTTCTAATGTTTGACTCCAGCAGGATATTTCAGCATTTCTGATAAATTTTTGTCTGTAACTCTTATCAAAGGACAATCCAGTCCCAGCTTATAAGAACATGAGCTCTGATACTTCAGCCCCTCTCACAGGTTTATTATCCTCCTGTTGTTCACTTGTCTCCAACTCCAGGAGTTTTGTTCTTTTTTTCTAAAGCATTGACTTCAGCTACCAGACTGTACCTATATCTTTTTCTGATATTTGTAATTTAAAGTTTGGGTTTTGTCTCACCTTCAGTACAATCCCTAATCTTTCTCTTTTTTAAATATAAATCTCTGCTATGTCTCTCCTGATTGCATTCAGCATCGAGGGAAAAACTTTGGCTTCATAATTGAAATTGCCACTCGGGTCCTGTTTCTTGTCAATAACCATATCTAACTGTAAGGCTGCCATAACCAGAGTTCCCACAGAATTACAATGGGTTCTCTCTGGGTCCTCTACAGTTTTCTCCCACGGTCCAAAGACATGCTGTTAGGTTAACTCGTGATCTAAACTGCATGCAGGTGTGAGTGAGAATGGTTGTCTGGTTTGATATTTCCTGACAGCAAACATTCTCCGTGAAGTCTTCATTTCAGCTCATCCCCTTTATACACACCTTTTAACAGGAAGATTTAAAATCCAGTGTTACTCACAGTACACAGGTAATGAGCATAATAATTACTGAACAGAGACATCCTGCTGTGAACTTTGTTGCTGTGGATCTAAAATGTGAAAATGCATCTGAGAAGATTTTATTTCCAATCATGTTTTTATGAGGTTTAAAGTTTTTGAGAATTTCTAAACCAGAAGGTGGAAGAGATGGAGCTCATGATGACTGGCTCCTGCCCTTCAGCATGCTTTATGAAATTATCCAATGAAAAGAAAGTTGTCCTTTAGGGAGGGCAGGCCTTTAAAGGGGAATGAGCCAAATCAGCTTGTTTTAGACAGAAAATGAAACGAGAGTCTGCACCAGGGTTTTAATAGTTTTGCAATTTTCATTAGTTTTTATTTTTATTTCGTTTTGACTTCAGATTTTCAATTTTATTATGTTTTAGTTAGTTTTTACCAATTGTTTGCTAGTTTTGTTTAGTTTTTATTTTTTGGAAAATCCTTAGTTTCAGTTTAGTTTTGATTAGTTTCAGTTATAGTTTTAGTTGTGTTTGCAATAAAGTGTAACAAAATCCCAGTTTCATCATATCAGTCATTCTCTTCTGCTTATCATTGGGTATGTTGCTATTCCAGCTACCATACCCTGCACCCTGCACAGGTCGCCTGTCTGTCGCAGGGTTAACACGCAGAGACAGACAACTCACATTCCCACCTATGGGTTCTTTAAATAAATAAATAAAGGCAGATGAACAACCATTGATACCAGGCAACTATAAAATGTATATCTTGGCCCCAATGAGACTATTAACTCTTGCAGCACCGGGTGTTAAGGCAATTGACTCACACAGTTATGTAGATATCCCAGTCCTGTTGTCACGGGATGCATCACGCTGCCTTGCCTGGGGTTAGCTTCTGTTTCTGGGGATGAGGGTTGGGCGTGCTCCCTTACCTTCTCAAGGTAAGCTAGCTTAGCCTTCTTGTGCGAGCTTTTCAAGTGCACTTTAAGGTTTGTGGGATTTTTTTCCCTTTAGAAATGTCCCTCATAATTTGTCTCTTTCCACTACAAGACACTTGCTTTATCCAAAACACAGTCATATTCAAAGTAATCCCAAATTGGAAGCTGGTGCTTTCTCCAGACTTTTCCTGACATGATTCTGCGCGTGGACGGAGCAGCAACACAGACGACTCGACTAACGTACTGCCACCTGCTGGCATAATGAGATACAGCAAGAAAAAAACCTGGAAACTAAACTTAATTTTCACCCTTGACTATTGTATGACACACACACATCAACGAAAACTAAACACGTTTTTGCTATAAATTCAGTTAATTTTAGTTAGTTTTGTGAACACTCATTACAGTTTTAGTTAGTTTTCCTTTTTTTGTTTTTATTTTTATTTCTGTTAACGAAAATGTTTTTTCACTTCTAGTTTTCGTTATTTCGTTAGTTTTCGTTAACGATAATAACCTTGGTCTGCACCAAGTCCAGCAGGTGATGAATTATTTATAACTACACTTACAGTAATCACAGATATTAGTATTAATAAAGTGACCGACAGTACTATAGTACTGTAGTACCCACAGGCCTGTACCAGCAGGCACTGAGCTAGTGTCACTAAATCTACCTGCTCTTCACCTATTTCCATTTAGATACACTGCTGTAATTGTGTTTTTATAAATTTAAAGTATTTTTTTTCTCCCACACTTAAATTTTATAATTTATTGTAGTTAATTTTGAAATGTCATGTACACAGACTTATTATATTGATTATCTAGGCTTAATGAATAAATACATTTCATTTGATCATAAATATTATTTGGGGTTTTTTTGTGTTTTTTTCAGGCTGAGCAGTTGTAACCTGTCACAGGAAGGCTGTGAAGATTTGCTGTCAGTCGTCAGCTCCCAGTCCTGTAGTCTGAGAGAGCTGGACCTGAGTACCAACAGCCTGAATGCTTCAGCAGTAAAGCTTCTGTCTGCTGCAGTGGAGAGCCCACACGCCAAACTGAATATTCTGAGGTCAGATCAATTTATATTCGGTTTTTGTTTTGTTTGTTTATGTGTTTGTTTTTTGTTTTGTTTTTATCAACTGAGAAAATACATCAAACAATTCGTCCAGTAAAGGTAAACTTTATCCAGTTATTTGTTGTTTCTTAGCATTTTCAATCATTTCTAAGTTAAAATGAAGTTTTATTAACCTGCTCAGCATAAGACAATAAGGATTCTTTAAAATACAGGATTAGTTATTGCACCCTGATTATACTTTAACAACAGTCTTTGTTCATGTTTTTATTTTCAGACTCAATGTCTGTGAACTCTCAGGGGAAAACTGTGAAACTCTGTCCTCAGTTCTCAGCTCTCAGTCTTGTAGTCTTAGAGAGCTGGACCTGAGTATCAAACACCTGCAGGATTCTGGAGTGAAGCTTTTGTCTGCTGGACTACAAAGTTTAAATTGTAAACTGAATACCCTGAGGTCAGATCAAAAAACATTTTGTTTAATTAACCAATTATATATTTTATCCAAGTTCATCCATATGATGTTGTATCTTAGTATATTACGGTTTCCTCTAAAAATAAAAAGACAAGATTTAATATTATAAAATATATTAACAAACTTTATATGAGTATTTGTTTCATAGACTGTCTTTTATTTTTCAGACTGAGTGGCTTCAGCCTCTCAGAGAGAAGCTGTGAAGCTCTGTCCTCAGTTCTCATCTCCCAGTCCTCTAGTCTGAGAGAGCTGGACCTGAGTAATTCCAATCTGCAGGATTCAGGAGTGAAGCTTCTGTCTGCTGGACTAAAGAGTTCACAGTGTACAGTGGAAACACTCAGGTCAGGATTCAAACCTTTCCACATATGATCATTTAAAATGTGAATAATATTATTGCATAAACGGGTAACCTTTATAAATCTGTCAAGTGAACTTTTATTTACATTTGAGTGGATTAGACTTTGAATTACTATGTAAAAATTTTCATAGTTATATGTTCGTTTATTTAAAAAAAAAATGACTTCATGCACTGGCTAATTTAAAGATTTAGGACCCCTTTGTGTCCATAATATATACAATTTGATTTCTTTAGGAATAAAATGTCCAGATTACATGTTTTGGTGTCTGTTGGGTATTAATGAAAATATTATGTCTTTAATGACACCACATGTCCATATTTAAGTGGTTACTGGTGGTATTTGTTCACTGTTTATATTTTCCTTGCAAAGAAACATCTCAAATTTTACCATAACATATTTTAAAAGCTGTTTTGTCTAAAGGGATTTGTATCTGATTCTCTCAGTCAAAATGGTCAATTCAGCAGGACTTCAATCCAGATTTTCTGGGTTGATTCCTGTCTATATTTTGTAGGGTTTTTTTTTTTTACAGAGCTGCTGGTTCATATATTAGAATTTAAGTTTGTAGAAGTAAAGCCCCCCCCCACCATCACACCTCCTCCTCCATACTTCACGGTGGGAGCCATGCATGTAGAGACCATCCGTTCATCTTTTCTGTGTTGCACAAAGACACGACGGGTGGAACCAAAGATTTGGACTCATCAGACCAAAGCACAGATGTCCACTGGTCTAATGTCCATTCCTTGTGTTTCTTGGCCCAAACAAATCTCTTCTACTTGCTGCTTTTCTTTAGTCATGGTTTCTTAGCAGCAATTTGACCATAAAAGCCTGATTCGCAGAGTCTCCTCTGAACAGTTGATTTAGAGATGTGTCTGTTTCTGGAACTCTGTGTGATATTTATCTGGGCTCTAATCTGAGGTGCTGTTAACTTGCCATTATCCTCAGCAGCAGAGGTGACTCTTGGCCTTCTTTTCCTGGAGCAGTCCTCATGTGAGCCAGTTTTGTGGTAGTGCTTGATGGTTTTTGTGACTGCATTTGGGGACACATTTAAAGTTTTAGCAATTTTCTGTACTGACTGACTTTCAGTTCTTAAAATAATCATGGACTGATGTTTCTCTTTACTTAGCTAATTGGTTCTTGCCATAATATGAATTCTAACAGTTGTCAAATAGGGCTGTCAGCTTTGTACCAACCCAACTTGTCCTCTAAGTTCTGTTAAATCTGAGTATCATAAAGTAATGTGATAATATCACTTTATGATGATCAGACTGTGTTTCTACACATTTTTATTTGAATCATTATGTTAAAGGCTGTAGACTGGAGTGCTCGCTGCTTCAGGCTTTATTTGCACATTTAGCTTATTATAAACAGTGTATAAAACAGCTAGTACTGCTGGGACTTTATATCTTCAGAAGCTAACATGAGCCAATCAGTGATGAGTCTAGCCACGAGAGTTGTATGTTGCTGTGAGAAGAGTGGGGCTACATGCAGTGATACTAGTGTTAGCCATGTTAGCATGTTATCTTCAGCAGGTGGTCAGTGTGAGACCAGAAGACCGTCTTCATGAGCAGGGCTCCATTTCACTGCAGTGCCACATTCTTCATATATACATGCTGGACATTTTAATAGACTGAATATGTCACGGTCCCAGGTTTGGTGTTTTTGTAGTTTAGAGTTCTTGTTTATTTTTAGCTACTTGTAACACAGTAAGGGGAATTGTTGAAAAGAATATATAAATGGGCCAATAGGTTCGACTATAGGAGCACAGGGGTGTGTTTAAATGAGACACAGAGACAAGACTGTAACTCAAAAGAACCAGCCAACTTTAGTGAAATAAATCATACGGTTGACAAACACAGGTTAAAGGCACTTTACAATTGTAGAAAGGAAACTTACAATAATGAAAGAAAAGTAAAACACATAAACTACTAAAACAACGACTTGGCCAAGTGTTACTTTTGTTTTTCAATGTTCGGGTTTCAATGCTCGGGTTTCAATGCTCGGGTTCCAATGCTCGGGTTTCAATGCTCGGGTGCACCCTAGTAATCTGACTCCTTAACACTTATAGAAACAGATTACACAAATCTAATGTACACTCAAATGAAGATCTCACACTCTTTTCACATGTGGAGAATGTTCTACACAACAGCTTATTATTTAAAGTCCCAAATAAAAAATGTCCAAGGGGTAAAGTCCAAAAAATTCCCAGGGTGTGAAAGAAAATAGGGGTGAGAGAATGTCAGTCAGTGGTCTTATGTATAACCAGCCGTTTGTGAAAGTGTGAGTGATACAGTCCTACCACACCGCAAGGTGCAGCAGATCATCGAGTGGAAAAGAAGCAAATCTCAGTCTCTCTAAGTCCAGGTGGGAAGGCTCGCCATCTATTTCACCGGAGGAATCCACCTCAGGAACAATTCAGCAGACAAAAAAAACCTGACCTGTCAACAGACAGGGTCAGAAGAGCAATTCAAATATTAATTATGCTGTTCTAGCTATAATTCACAACTTTGAATTTTGTTGACATCATGTTCGACATCAATTTGCAATTAAAATACTCAAATTTGCAAAAATAAAACATCTCTCTTACACAAACTATGCATTACACCAAGTCAGTGCATATGTGACAACTATTAATCAAACAATTCAGATAAATTCAGTTTCTCAACGATAAAATGTGAAACAGACGTGAACTAACTGAGACATACAACATGTGCTCACCGATCTCAGTGCATCACGGCCGAAGACAATGGTATGGTGTCTCTCGGTCGGAAAATGCGGGGCTCTGAATAACGTAACAGGACATGTTGTTTTTTCTCTTTCATAACAGTAATACGACGTGAAGGAAAATAAACATAAGTTGCGCTTCAAGTGTTACCTTACTTCTGGAAGCAGATTAAGATGAACTTTCAGGCAGTTGATAGCAACCAGAGCTAACAAAGGCTAACAGTTTAGCTCCACGCAGTACTTTCTAAAGTCGCCAGAAAACTGCAGCATTCGCCTGTTTACTCACTGTGGCTACTCTTAACATGGAAGGTAGCTGATAATCAGCGAACTTATGTGCAGCATAGTTGGTTGCAACTTATATCTAATACTTTTTCCAGCTCAAAAGCTTCAGTCTCTCTTTTCTCCTGCCAGCACGCGACTACCTCCACACATAGCAGCGAACACAGAGCAGGTGGGTGGGACATACAGCGGCAGGCTGCTTTCCCATTGGCCAAAGCATACTGGGGCCTGTGCATTCTGATTGGTTGAGCAGGCTGTCCATCTCTCCTCATATCTATCACTCCTTAAAGTGGTACCCTCATTTTATGTGGGTTACACCCTCCCCTCTTGATGGTATGCCCGTCCCTGGGCATCTGCAATGTGGCACTGAGTTACACTGCTTTGACCTTTCCAACATAATTGCTAGTTGGATCCTCAAATCCATTTAAAGAGCTAGTCAATGCCTCACTAAGGCCTTGGAAAAGAGAATTCACCACCGTTATCAGGGGATTCCCAAGTTTTACATAATGCAATCTCTTGGGCTTTGCATGCATTCTGTTAGAACGACGAAGAGGAAGAGATGGCTCATCATCTTGAAATCCGTTATTTTGGATCATCACAGGTTCAGGCTGTTCGGTAACAGGTCTGTTCACATCACTCAATCCTTCATCACATGCTGCATCAGAGCTTGTCTCATCATCTGGAGGTGCTTCCTCAGACTGCTGCAATTCTGAACTTTGAGGAAGTCCTTTGGCTGAGTCAAGCCCAGGCAATATATTTGATTCAGGTGAGTTGTCACGTTCAGGTAAGTTGTCATGTTCAGGTACATCCTGAATCACTCCTTCACCTTCCTCTACTACAAGGGATTCAGTGGCAGGAGGATCAGGTGGAAGTGAAACTGTAGGCACCTCTGGTTCTGCTGATAGCCTGACCACACAAGGAGGTTGACTCAACTTGTGAGTTTCATGAACTGGGACATATACGTCGGGCTTTGATGTAATGAGAGGGCGAAACGTCCAATCAGGTACATCGTCCAGATCAGAGGGAATTTCATCTTCGCTCTCAACAACGGAACACTGCCTTGTTCTGGGTCTCCTGTTTGGATGGGTTTTGACTGTCTCGGGTTCTGCAGCTGCTGACAGAAATCCACATGGGAGAAGCAAGTCACGATGTAGAGTCCGCACAGGTCCATCTTTACCCTCAGGTTTAACTGTGTAGACCGGCATTTCTCCAGCTCGCTTAAGGACAATGTAAACATCCTCTTCCCACTTATCTGCCAGCTTATGTTTTCCACGGAGCTTCACATTTCGTACAAGAACTCTGTCTCCAGTCTGCAATGTTGATTCAACAACTCGTCGGTCAAATCTGGCTTTGTTGCGACCTGCATTCTTTTGTGCATTACTGGTGGCAATCCGGTAACTTTCTTCCAAACGAGATTTTAGATTACCGACGTACTGGGAATGAGTCTGCTTAGTAGCATTAGTGGGCAACCTAAAGATAAGGTCGATGGGCAGTCTTGGTTGCCTCCCAAACATCAATTCATAGGGGGAAAATCCAGTCACGTCACTCTTCGTACAATTATAAGCATGTACCAGAGGTTTGACGAAGTCTCTCCAGTGGAGTTTATCTGACCGATCCAGTGTCCCAAGCATCTGGAGAAGAGTGCGGTTGAATCTCTCAACCGGATTCCCTCTAGGGTGGTAAGGGGTTGTACGCACTTTCTTCATGCCAGTAAGTTCACAGAGTTCCTTAATGGTCTTTGATTCAAAGTCAGGACCCTGATCACTAAGAAGCTTTTCGGGAAAACCATAATGGACAATGAAGTTGTCCCAGAGACACTTTGCTACAGTCCGTGCTCGTTGATTTGGAGTTGGCACTGCTACTGCATACTTTGTAAAATGGTCAGTTATGACCAATACATCTTTTGTGTTTGAGCGATCTGGCTCTATTGATAAAAAGTCCATGCACACTAGTTCGAGAGGTCTGCAGGTCTTAATGTTTATCAACGGAGCAGCTTTCTCTGGAGGTGTTTTTCGACGGATACATCGCTCACAAGATTTGACCATTTTTTCTATGGTCATGTGCATTTTCGGCCAATAAAATCTGGCCCTTGCCAAGTCTACTGTTCGTTCGACTCCAAGATGGCCCATATCATGATGAAGACTTGTAAGTGCTGTGGCTCTTAGCTCCTCAGGGAGCACAAGCTGATATGAGGTGTTGGGACCATCTTGTCGCTTACGGTAGAGCACTCCGTTCTGCATTTCAAGCCGATTTAACTCTCTGAGTAACAGAGGAAGTTCTGGTAGCTCTAACCTAAGGCTGGGAGGTGGAGTTTCGCCAGTCTCCAAGAGTACAATCACTGCATTGATAGCAGGGTCCAATGTCTGCTTTTGCCTCAACTCCTCCTCAGAAATTGAGTGGACAATTGGAAGCCCATCCACCTGCTCCTGTTGGAAGCAGTCGGGAATAGCTGTGGACTGGTGAGTGAGGGATTCAACTAAGGTCAACCCAGAAGTGGTAGATTCAACATTAGCTACGGCTGAGGTGACCATATGGCGTTCACAAATGGCCTGAATTACATCCGAGGGAACAGTCTCCGGACTTTCAGGGTTGCTCAGATGGTACAGTGTGAACTGCCGGATTCTCTCACTCTCCTTCTTAGATGCATAATCATCCTCTGGTGGACTGTGATGACGGCGCGAGAGCGCATCAGCATCCAGATTTTGTTTTCCCGCTCTGTACTGAAGACTAAATGAATAGGTGGAAAGACTGGACAACCACCTATACCCTGTTGCATCAAGCTTTGCAGAGGTCAAAATGTACGTAAGAGGGTTGCTGTCAGTCACTACTACAAAGTCTGTACCATATAGGTAGTCAGAGAATTTTTCCGTGACTGCCCACTTAAGGGCCAAGAACTCCAGCTTATGGGCTGGGTACTTCCTCTCACTTTTTGAAAGACCACGACTTGCAAAAGCTATGACCCTGGACTGTCCATCTTGTACCTGGTACAATGCAGCACCAAGGCCAATGGTACTGGCGTCCGTATGTAAAACATATGGAAGCTGGGGGTCTGCAAATCCCAAGATTGGAGCTGAGGTTAGCTTTGCTATTATTTGGTCAAAGGCCTCCTGACATTGAGGTGTCCAACGCTGACCAAAGGGTTCCTTTGGGTTGCGATACTCTGAATTTGTGTTTGTCCTTGGCTTGTTGTTCCGCTTCCTCATTGGTGTATAGCCTGAGGTTAGTTCGTTAAGTGGTCTGACAATGACAGAGTACCCCTGAATAAACCTTCGGTAATATCCAGCAAATCCTAAAAAGGACTGAAGTTCCTTAAGATTTGTGGGGATCGGCCAGGTCTTTAAGGCCTCAACTTTGTCAGGGTCAGTCTCTACCCCTCTTGCGGAAACAATGTGACCAAGGTATTTTACCGAGGTCTGAAAGAATTTGCACTTTTCTGGTGCCAGTTTCAAGCCATATGACATCAGTCGTTGCAGGACACACTTCAAGCGCTGTTCATGTTCCTCCAGGGATGATGAGAAGACAATCAGGTCATCAATGAACACCAGGACCTCTTTGAGATTCATA
Organism: Pelmatolapia mariae; assembly: GCF_036321145.2. NCBI lineage: Eukaryota > Metazoa > Chordata > Actinopteri > Cichliformes > Cichlidae > Pelmatolapia > Pelmatolapia mariae. The sequence continues at coordinate 3,193 of NW_027052432.1, read as the reverse complement.
TCTCCCACACACTTCTCCATCAATCTCTGGAACGTCGAAGGCGCATTTGTGATCCCCTGGGGCATCCTATTAAATTCCCAAAATCCAAGTGGGCAAACAAATGCGGTCTTATGCTTGTCTGCTTCTTCCATCTCGACCTGGTAGTATCCAGACTTAAGGTCTAGAACCGAAAACCACTTAGAACCCGCAAGAGCGCTGAATGCATCTTCCAATTTTGGAAGGGCATAGGCATCTTTGATGGTCTGCAGGTTCAGCTTTCTGTAGTCCACACACAGACGAACAGAACCATTCTTTTTGCGAACGACAACAATGGGGGAAGCAAATGGAGACTCAGATTCTCGTATGACACCAGAATCAAGGAGTTCCTGTAGATGTTGTCTCACAGCATCCACATCATTGGGATGTATGGGACGCGCTCTTTGTTTAAAGGGTGTCTCATCACTGAGTTTGATATGGTGTTTGACTTTGTCAGTGTGCCCAAAGTCCAATTCGTTTTGAGAGAAGACATTTGGCATGTCGTTTAACATGTTTGTAATTCGCTCCTTCCATTCAGTGGGTAAGGGCGAATCTCCAAAATCAAAGCTCAGTTCTGAGGAAGACTTAGCTTGAAATTTAGAGCAGTCTGGTTCTCTGACAGTTTGCTCTTTGTGTAGCACTTGCACTATGGCATTAACATCTGCCACAGGTGTTTTGGGGGGTATGACAATGTCATGGTTGGTTTCATTTCTCACTACAACAGGGAGAAGACACTGACGTTTGCGTGGTAAAGTGACTGCAATTGCTGAAACTAGCAAGCCATTTGGTAGTGAAGAAGCTGAAGGATGTTCAAGGACAACATCTCTTTGCATGTTCACAGGATTTACATTGACAGAGGCCTCCAGGACGACTGTCTGCCCTGCAAGAACGACTGCAGGCATCTTACCTGTTAGTTTTGCACAACCAAGGCTACCAGAGTTAAAGTTTCTTTGTCGTATCTCAAGTATTTTGAGAACTGCTTGATACCCATTAAACAAAGGCTGAAAGGGCGAAAGCTTCTGGTAATCAGCATAGAGGACATCAAGGGTGTTTGTGCCTATGAGAACCTGCTCATGGGCTGTAGAGCGGAGATGGGGGATAACCAAGGCCAGAGTGTGCACATCAATATCAGAGCCTACAAACTCTTTAGGAAAGGTGATGGTAAGCTCAACATATCCTAAGTAGGGGACAGACTGGCCATTGGCACCCTCCACTTCAAGCAGCTCATTTAAGGGATGAATGGTCAGATCTGCAAGATGTTCTTCATAGAAAGACTGGGGTACAGTTGTGACTTGTGAACCCGTGTCCAAAAGACAGTTTGTATCTCTTCCTGCAACAGTTACTTGAGCTGTGGTCTTAGTTCCTACAAGGCCATGTGGAAATTTTGATCCTTCCACTTTAATGTTTTTAATGGCAGATTTCAGGATTTTGGGACTGACACCGTGAGACTCCACTCCCATATGTCCCTCTATGGGAGTAGACTTCAGTTTAAATGTGTCTCACTTCGAGAAGCATTAGAGGCTTCCCAAGCAGCCTGTTTTTCTTTCAGCTGTTTTTTCTTAGCTGCTACAAGCGAAGGATTTGGCGCTTTATCACAAACTGAGACAACATGGCCATCCTCCCCACACTGGAAACAGTACCATGGACGTGGTCTGCTGTTGATTTTAAATGCGGAGGAATGCTGACTGGCCACTTTTGGTCTCACACCGTGGGTGTCAGGTGTGACACACAGAGGGACGGACCTCGCTTTTTGCTGCTTAGGTTGTTTCGGCTTATGATTCTCAGATACAAGACTCTGAAGCTGAACGCTTAGGTCAGCAACTTGTTGCTTTAGTGTCTCAAGATCAGACTTGTCCACCAGATTATTGGTGGTGTGTGCGAGTTGCACGTGTGACATGGCGTGCTGCTTGCTAGAGTTTTGGGCAGACTTAGCATGACTAAAATGCTGCCTCATGCGACTCAATTTTGCCGCCTGTTTATCTTCTTCTGTCCTAAGAAGAAGCAGCAGCTCTGCAAAGGAAGGTGGGTTTTCTTTTTTTTGTTCTAGTTGAAGATCGATTATTAATGTATTCTCCCAACAACCTCGAATGAACTGCTTTAAGAGCTGTTGGTCAAAATCATGAGCAGACACACCACCACGTCTCATGGTTCTACTTAATGCAGTGTGCAGCCTCTGCAGGAAAACGGAAGCTCTCTCTCCATCATTTTGAAATGTGCTCATGAACCTAGCGTACAGCTCATCACCATCTTCGACTGTTCCGTAGGCAGAATCAAGCAACTCAAGATAAGCAGAGGGTCTAGACTGTGGACTCAGATGTTTAATCATCTCGGAAGCAGGAGGAAGCAGACTGTCTAGTACACGATGTGTGCAGTGCAGATCAGACACAGAAGGATCCCTAATAAGGATTTCAACACTAGCTCGCCACGTATCATAATCTGCCTCATGGCTAGGACGTGGGCTCTTGCCTGAAAAAGCCCTGAGTCTACCAGATGAAGCGAACTGGGGTGAGCTCTCATTGTTGCGCACTACATGTTCAACAACCACTCGCTGAACAGCAGTTGGGTTAACATCGATTATGGGGCTAGTAGTGGCCCCAGAAGAGACTGGAAGAGTCTGTGAGGGGCTGAAATCAGTCAGGTTTTCACTGAAATTGGGAGAAGTAAGAGGCTTACTTGCGTTATTTGGTGATGTCAAAACTGTGGAGTCTAGAGGTGCAACTGATTGAGGGTTCTCAGAAAATGAAACGTCTCCCTTGCTGGTTAAGTCTTTCTGTGGAAGTGGGCTCTGTACAGTTGAGGATTCTGGACCAGTTTGAGGTGATTGGGAAATAGCACTTTCTGTAGATGAAACCAGATTTTTAAGTTCTTCCTTCAACATCTCCTCTAATGAATTTCCACTCAGTTTGGCAATTTCACGGAGCTGTTCCATGTACATTTTAGTGGCTTTGTTTCTGGCATCAAGGGTATAAACACTTCCTAAGGCCTTTAACTCATACACAATGCCTGCTTGGGTTGTGCTTGGAAGCTGCAGAGGTAACAGTGGCTCCAATGTGTGCATGGCAGTCTCATGTGTAAACTCGATGATCATGTGCTTATGGTAATCTGACTCAGGGTCGTCTAGACGAAAGTAACGGTTGATGGAACCATATTTTTGGAGGAAAATGGACACTTCCTCATC
>NW_027052431.1:0-24567 GCF_036321145.2 Pelmatolapia mariae | reverse complement strand
ATTTTTTTAGTGTATGCCTGCAGCAACTGAAGGCAACTTATACTTACAGAGAAAACTCGAAGTGAAAGCACAAACATGAGGGGAGCAGACCACCCCAGTTCCCAGTAGAGGTAACACCCAAGTGTAGACGTCTACCTCACTGTACACAGATAATGAGGAAAATGTATTTGGGAGTCAAGGCTGTTCAGCTAAAGCCAGCGCATTTGATTGCATCTGTGACGATTACCTTAAAGTTACAGATTTAACTCGGAGGAAACACTGGGGCTGCCTTAATTAGATCCCTGCGGCCATATGTTTGAAGTGAGAGAGACAATGAAAACAACAAGCGCAAAGAAAAACAGAACTCAGCATTTCCCACTCACATTTTGTCTCGGCATTTAATAAGAGTCCCGCCTGACCATCGGAGGCCGTCCCACAACAGAAAGGTCATGCGTTGACCCATTCCGTCTCCCCAGAAAGTACTGATTACACTGTGTAGAAACTGCTGATTGAATTGTTCTGTGTGGGGAAAAGAAGATAAAGATTCACAGAATCCAGCTTTCCAAACTGTGTGGTATGAATACATTTCAAAATAGGTCACTTGAGTGTAGTTTTACCCTTCTTGATGCTCTCATCATTATTCTTTGACTTAAACAAGACCCGTTTGGGCCAAATACGACAACAGCTGACGTTCATACAGTTTCCTTCTCGTTGGCTTTCTTTCCACATTTTCAACCTCAAGCATTTTCCACAGATTAAACTGGAACTCGCGTTAACAATCTAAAAATTTCTAACCCTGTGAGAGTGAAACGAAATGTTGGACACTTACTTGGAGTGGAAATCCAAGGGCAGCTTCACTGATTTCCATCACACTTTTATCATTTAAAAAAAAGTGTATTTACGGCTGTTTTTCCTGTGCATTCAAAATAGGAATTTTAAAGAATTTTAAAGTCTTGTTTCTATTTTAAATAATCACCTGTGCTTTCATGTTTTTAATCAGTCAACCTCAACACACGCAGTGATCAAACTTAGCAGAAGTTAAGGTCTAGAGCAGAGGTCCCCAACCCTTTTTTGTGCCACGGACCGGTTTATTGTCAGACAATAATTTCACGGACCGGCCTTTAAGGTGTCGCGGTTAAATACAACAAAATAAAACTACACAATGAAGACAAAAACTGTGGTATTTTATAAATATAATAATAAACACGAATTCACTGTGTAATTGTATATCTTTATTAGCAGTGTCCTCCTGAAATGCGCCAACAACATTGAGAGTAACATCCTCCTCTCTGCCTGGTCGCTATGGTAATGTGTAAATATTTCTTTCAAAATAAGACAATATTACAACAGGGGAAAAGACACAGGGAAACAGAGTCAATGATAAAAACCCTGAAAACCATCAATTTTACACCCGAGCCTCAACTCTCGCGGCCTGGTACCAGTCCGGGGGTTGGGGACCGCTGGTCTAGAAGCTGCTTCAAAAACAACAGATTGCAAAGCATTTTAGTTGACTTTCCCCTTTTAAGTGATAGCAATTCTTTTCCTCTGCTTTCTCTGGTCATATACTACACTTTTAAAAACTAATATTTTAAATTATTATTAAAAATCGTTCCACTATATAGACAGCCCAGTTTTATCACACGACTGTGTTTCCAGGGGGTGAAGTGCCTCATTGAGGCCCGAAAACCACAAACAACCTGGTGATTTCGGCTAAATCTGGCCGCAAGTGCTACAGTCTGCTGTCCTTGTGCTTGTAAGAATGGCACAACCTTTCTATTATCACACCCGGCAGCGCGGCGAACAAATGCCAACAGGATTTTTCCAAGCTAAAAAGACTGACGAGACAATGTCCTAAATGTCCTTAAAAGGATCTCGTTCGGTGAAATACACGGTATTATCAGTCACTAATGTCCTCAGGTCTTTCAGTATTGTGCTTGATAAATGTCAACCCCTCTTGAGTGGAAAGCATCATTGTGCTGGGTTAAACAGTTCCCTATCTGTGTCTCTCTCTTCTATCAGGATGATGTATGTATTTCTTGCATGAGCACAGTTGCTTCTTGATTGTCACATCCTCCTTTCTTCTCTCTCTATCTCGTGTACAAACTTTGTTCTTCCACTGCTGCCGCCATCCCTCTCTGTCACCAGACTGCCCCCTTCACGCTCCCTTTATATATGTTTCGTCTCATGGTTCTTTGTCTTTTCACTGCTCTCCATCCACCAGAGAGTCCATCTTTTTGTCATGCTTCTTGGTCCCTCCACTTACATTTTTTACCAATTTATTTTTTCTCATCTGTGTTTTCATCTAGTTCCCCTCCTTATTAATGTCCTCTCTGACAACGGCAGCATTTAGAGCTATTAGATATTAGCTCGGTCGGCTCACTCATAAAGTAGCTCGTTTCTAAGTCAGTTCACAAAACAAGCTTGCGGCAATAGCATTTTGCTGTTCTGCTGGGTTTTGTGCATAAGATAATTCCTTATCACGAACACATTTCAGCGTTGCAGACTGAAACAAAAGTGTTATCTATTTTTAACGTTACTAGAGGAATGAATTCAGAGTGAATGCTTTTTTTTTTACCCGACAGGACGCTATCCACCAGCACAGAAAGCACCTGTTTCCAGATGGCCCAGTTTACCCTCCATCATCAGTCTTTGCCATCGGTCACCATGAAAATTAATGACGCTGATGAGCCGCGATCTATAAGAGAAAGCCCTTTTTGTACACATCTCAGTAACTAATCTCGGTGTTGTAGTATAGATGAGACAAGTTTCTCAAGGCCATACCTCTTGAAAGGCACTTTTCAAAAAAAAAGTAGCAGAGTGCAATAGATCATCTCATGTCATGTTCTGTGTAATCTGTCTTGACCTGTCTTGTACCATTAGATGGCTACTGTACCCTGCTGCTGCGACCTGCGTTTTGTCATTTTCTCCGCCTTGTCTTCTTGAAAGTGTTCTTGTACAATGATTTTCTTATTACCAGTGTAACATGATAAATATATTCAGTTATAATGTATAAAAAAATAAAACTTGGGGGGATTTCTAATCACACATTTTGGATACACATTCACTGCCTCGTTTTTTTTTTTTAATTAGATGTGTAAAATAGTGATGTGTCATTACATTAAACCATACATATTTATTTAATTATTCCTCAGGTAACAGTCAAGCTGAGGCCAAGTTAGTGTGTATGCCGTCCTATTTAATTAGAGATTTTGACAGTACAGCAGAGAAAAGGGCAGGTGAGACGAGGCCGGGACATGTTCCTTCAGCCAGCACCGGGTTGTCTGTCATGTCAGAATCAGAGTATTTTTCATTTAATCGTGCCTAATATACATCACACTGGTACGGATGTTAACACCATCCTAAGGTCAAAGGAACCCCCAATGAATATATAAAAGATGTTAAACTGCGATTAAACAGTGATTTCATGTTCTGTAGGTTAGAGTGACCACTATGGGCAGAAATCTGTGAAAACAGAAACTGAATTTGAATAAGTTAAATTTGAATTGCTCGGATTGAATCTGAATTGTAACTTGAATAAATGCTTTTAAAAACTGAATTTGAATTAGCCTAATTTGAAATTCAATTTATTGGTTTGAAAATGATCATCACTAAATTGAAATTGAATTTTATATTTTGAAAATGAATTCATTTGCTTTGAAACTGCATTTTATCCTTTAAAAATTTAGCTCTCGAATAATTTCAGATTCACTTCTCACCATTCAGTTTCAGTTCTACAATTCAATTTCAGTTCCAAAATTCAGTTTTTTGGGACTTACATCCGGTTCCGGTTCAAGAGTAATGAGCGCAGATTAATAGAACTACGTTTTACTAGCGGACCGAAAGTGTTACTGACGGGAACCTACAGCATCTTGAGCTGACTTCAGAAGTCATTCGTCATGTCGAATGACCAGCGGATAAACTCTCAGGTTGGTAATAAATGTATTACATGTATAAGAACAAGCGTCATGTTAACAAATGATAGCCGTACAGTAACTTTTATGCTTATTGTAGCTGTTAGCTAAAAATGCTAATTTAGCGTAGTTTGCCCTGGATTCAGCTTTGACAAACAAATATGATCGACTGTTTCTAGTAGAATTCCAAAGTTGTCATCTTGTACCCTCTCAGAGCCTTGTATGCTTGCAGAGACCCCTACAGTAGGGAAACATGCAAAACGGTGTCCAAACCTTTGTATTTTAGCTTTATTTATGTCTTACACAGCATCCCAACTCTTTAGCTAACTTAATAACTTTAGCTAAAGTGAATAGTTAGTCTAATTCATTAGTGCAGCATTACTGGATCGCCTCAGTTTGAAGTGATATAATATCATATACAACTATCACTGAAACAGCAAACTTTGTAAATAAACAAACAACACTTCTCATTCTCTAAACGTTTGGCCACAGCTGTAGATTACACCATCAGTGCTTGTTAACTCTTGACAATAATTACATTTCTAAATTCTCTTTGTGTATTTTACAGGTAAACAATATCTAATATTTTATCTAAATGACTGCTTTGTCTTTGAAAAGGTGAAGAGCCTGAGGCCGGTGACAGTCCAGTTCTACTCTAAGTACATCCTTACGGTGTCTCACAGGACAAGGCCACATTCCTGTCCTGCCAGAAGAGAAGAGAAACTTCAGAGGTGGCAACCTCTAACCCTACTCAAGTAAATATATGTATTTGGAAACATATACTTCTAAAAATACTTTTATTGCACCATGTTCATTCACTCATGAGCTGCTATAACATGAATCAAATGGCTGAATTGCCAACTCAGCATGCAGTCAAGTTCTATAGTCTTGCTAAAGACCTACTAGATGTGTTGCAACAGGGACACATGGAAAAGTTGCAGGACAGCTGCCCTCTAGAATTGGAGTTTGAGACCCCTGCCGTTTGGTGTTCATGCAGTTTTCTACCCCACAGTTACAGCATGTCTGACTGCCTGTTCAGCATATGCAAAAATATATGATGAGTTTAAGCATGTGATGACAAAGGCCTTCCATTATGGTGTTTGTCATCACATGTCACAGACATCTGGATGATCATTTGGAATAAACAAAAAACTAAAAACTTGTTACTTCATCTTTTATCTTTATTATTATTGTTGTTCTTATTTTACATTTTTCATTGTTAGGCATTAGGTTTATTTGTAGTAGTCCTTTCCAACTTCTTTCCCTCTTCCATGTTACTGTGTCAGCTTGTCAGCATCTATTTGGGGTTGGGAGTGGAACAGAAAGTAAGGAAATCCAAAGTGCCATTAAAACCAGGAGAGGTTCTTATATTTCAGAAGAAGGGATTAATTCAAAAGAAATGACCTCAATGCCATATTTTATTTAGGAACCCTAGAGAGCACTTTGCAAAATAACACATTCTTATAATTTCACCCTCAGATGAGTCAAGCTACGACTGTCAGGGAAGGTGATGTAGGTACAGAGCATGTGAGAGTGGTTAAGTTAATGTCTCTTGTCTAGATGAAGGCACAAGAGGGATCAATGGCAAGGCGTAGAGATTCAGTATCTTCAGTCTTCAGTGGACACTCCATTTCTGGCACAAAACACCTGTAAAAGATGGTCGATTTAGGAGGTAACCTGACAACTTCAGCCTGTCAAACATAGCAATGGAGCAGTATGTTAAAAAAAAAAAAAAAAAACCTAAGTAAGCATGCACTCAGTACCCTAAGAATTAGTATGGTAGTTAAACATAGTGATAGTCACATATCATATCACTTCAAACAGAGGTGATCCAGTAATGCTGCACTAATGAATTAGACTAACTATTCACTTTAGCTAAAGTTATTAACTTAGCTAAAGAGTTGGGATGCTGTGTAAGACATAAATAAAGCTCAAATACAAAGGCTTGGACACCGATTTGCATGTTTCCCTACTGTAGGGGTCTCTGCAAGCATACAGGGCTCTGAGAGGGTACAAGATGACAACTTTGGAATTCTACTAGAAACAGTCGATCATATTTGTTTGTCAAAGCTGAATCCAAGGCAAACTATGCTAAATTTTCGTTTTTAGCTAACAGCTGCATAAAAGTTACTGTACGGCTATCATTTGTTAACATGACGCTTGTTCTTATACATGTAATACATTTATTACCAACCTGAGAGTTTATCCGCTGGTCATTCGACATGACGAATGACTTCTGAAGTCAGCTCAAGATGCTGTAGATTCCCGTCAGTAACACTTTCGGTCCGCTAGTAAAACGTAGTTCTATTAATCGCTCATTACTCTTGAACCGGAACCGGATGTAAGTCCCAAAAAACTGAATTTTGGAACTGAAATTGAATGGTGAGAAGTGAATCTGAAATTATTCGAGAACTAAATTTTTAAAGGATAAAATGCAGTTTCAAAGCAAATGAATTCATTTTCAAAATATAAAATTCAATTTCAATTTAGTGATGATCATTTTCAAACCAATAAATTGAATTTCAAATTAGGCTAATTCAAATTCAGTTTTTAAAAGCATTTATTCAAGTTACAATTCAGATTCAATCCGAGCACTTCAAATTCAAATTTAACTTATTCAAATTCAGTTTCTGATGGCACAGATTTCTGCCCATAGACCACATGCATTCATTTTTAGCTTGATATTCAATATGACATATCAGAGCAGGGAACTAAAAGCAGACAAGTTCAGGTGAATAGCAACAAATGGAAAACTTAAATTCAAGTTTTAATATTAAAGCTGGACAGAGCCACTGGTTTTAGATACTGCACTTTGAAGCCTTAGCATTAGCAATTTTCCTGCTGCCGTGTTCGCTTTCTGAAGCCGAACATAACCACATTTTGACAAGCGCCAACTTTTTAGCTAGCGCTATCATGCTAGGTTAGGAGGCTACATCCATAAACTGGAGAGGTTCACCACACCAACGCTTTGTCCCTGCTAATTAGTGCTAATTGACAATAGCTGAGTCTCCGAACTCTGCTAAATGGAGTAGCCATGAACTCTAACTACATTATCACAACATGTTCTCACTCACAAAGCGCAATATTTTACGCTAGGTGACAAATCGTCAACATATTACAATTCCGGGCACCCAACACGTCCCTAAATGACGAGATCAGAAAAACGAGGAAATGTTGCCACACCCACAACTCAGCTACGCACAAGGATGAGTTATAAATTAAACAAATTACCACAGACAGAGTTGTTATGAGGGGAAAACTAGTTTTTTGTAGCATTTAAATGAAAAAATGGATGCAAAGAAACTACATAAAAAACACAGGACCACAGGAGAAAAACAGATAGCGTAGACAATAATGATAATAGAAGTATTTTTTATTATTCTGTACAAACTATGAGACCATTTTAATTTAAGTCAAGGAACACAGCAAGTATGACAGCACAAGGTACAGACTGGTTCTAGCATTCTAGTAAATCCACCTTATATATATTTTTTATCTTTTATAACCTGGCGTTTTTATATACTGTAGAGCTGTTTATGTGGCATTTGTAGATGAATTCCAGTTGAAACACACTCATTAGAAGCGCTTAATTAGAGCAGAATACTCCCTTTCATTGGTATGTTGATCAATGAGAAAAATTCCAAGTTTTCTAAATGTACTTTAAAAATAAAAGGCATATAATAATAAGTTGTATAATAACACACAACACAACACAGGGTAACATGTTTTCTAGTGGAAGAGTGAATAATAATTGTTCATTGTTTTAAGATCATGTAATAAAAAGGTACTTAAAATTAGACGATTGGCATATATTCATGAGCATATAAACATGTGGTGGGGTGTTTTTGTGTTACTTTATCTGTGATTGTTAGATGGTCGTGAATTTGGATCTCCTTTTAGCCAGAGCTAACAGCCTTAGAAAAGGATTGTGTGTAGGCCAAAAACTAATTTCACCCATGTTATTTCCAAAAAATGTTGCCAAACTGGGTGAAGAGTTGAATGCCAGTGTTGAATATTTCATGGACAACAACATTTTATCACAGTCCACAGTTCAGCCATTATTGTATAAAGTGCAATATGCTGCTGAAAAGAGTTGCAAAGATGATGAGAACTGAGAGTCAAGCAGATGCCACCAGAGAGGGGGGAGTTGTGATGAACAGAACAGCAGCAAATGCCCAGAGTAATACTAAATGCTGGTTACTGCAAAGCAATATCCACAAAGGACTGAAGGACTCGAAACTCTGGAGCATGAGCAGGTTCAAATTCACAGTTGACATTAGTGATCATCAGAGTTCAGGGTACAAATCAGGAAGGAGCACTTCAGAACAAAATGTCTGCTGGGTAGAAAATTCAAAGGCGTGACATCCTAAAAGTTCTCAGACTTCAAATGCTCTTTGACAATTGTAGCAGTCCAACTTATAAAGATGTCATCCTTCTCGAGGAGTGGCGTTACATTACTTGTCTTTCATCAAACCAGTGGGATACATATACACTCAGGAACTCAGATGTCAGTAATGACAATTCGCTGCACAGACAGAGGTGGAACAGTACATCTAGTTGAATAGGATGTCTGTTTTCATCCTCCACCTTTGCAGACTGTGATCTCAGGTAGTTATGAAACTATCCGCTTGACTGTGGATTTAAAGAGCCTCGCCACTTCAGTGGTGTTTGTGAATTATTCTTAGCAAATGGATATAAAATGTGTTCAAAGTTTTTACATGTGAAGAGAGTGCAGAAGTGCCTCAAACTTGCCTTAAAGAGGTTTCTCGCAGGGTCGTCGTTCACAAACTGGTCAAGAGTTGTCTCTGATGTTTGGCAAGTGGTTTCTGGAGGTTGATTATCTTTGCTTGGTGAAATTGACCACGAAGATAGTGCTGCACTAAATACCTCCTGCAGCACATTTTCACGATTACCTGTAGTTTGCGTGGAAGATGCTAACTTGTCTGCGAACTCTAAAAACTAGCCAAGTTTTACTACTGCTGAGTCACTACTTTCCTTTGTGTTGCAGTTTTCACAGTTTCAGTTTGTAGAGTAGTATTTGCATATGAGTTGGTGTCAACCTGCTTGCAACAAAAGCAATTGCAAGAACGTTTTCAACCAGTGTTTAGCGGGGGGGGGTCACTGACCGGTTACTTGGTCTACATGAATGGTACTTTAGCAATCGATTGCACAGCAACTACCGACAACCTCCAGCAACCACTAGCACCAGAAAACTGTCGGGAATGCTTATTTTTCTCTGTGACCAGTGGTTGCAGATCAGTGTGAGCAATAACTTTTTCATTTAACCTTATATTGTCCCACATCTTAAATATTGGATGAGATAATGTCAGGTGGTTAGCTGTCACATGACTTAAGACCTCTATAAAAACTGACCAGACGAGTTTGTTGGTCTCAGTCACTAGTTTTAAGTGTTCATTACAGCGTTCATTTGGTTATTTAGAGTAGAACCAATGATAAAGCAGGGCTAACCTTTGGTTATCAAATATTAGCCATTCAGCACTGGGTCTCTCAGTCAGGGTTGCTCAGCACTCTGTGGTACTCAGAGGCGGAAAGAGTTCATTAGCGACTCATTCTTTCCTGTCAGTCTCCAACTTCCAAATAAAAACACAATAAATAAATGATGACCTTGCTAACCAGGCAAGCTAGCACTACCTTATCCGCATTTAACTATAAAAAAAACAAAAAATAAAATGGCGATAACTAAAACATTCAATTTAAGGATTTAAATCGGTATTCTCTAACAGTATATACAGTCTGTGACATCATCTTAATATGCTTTGCTAAAAATAAAGAAAATCCAACTCATTAGACAGATAATCTCATTTTAATAGATCTGATAACACAGTATGTGATAGATCTTTTTTTATATTTTAAGTCTTCAGCTGAGTGTCTTCTGCTGATCAGATCGGAGACGTGAATCACAGGAAGAGGCAGGATGTAGAAATCCTCAGTCGGTCAATACACGAGCCCCTAAATTACCTCAGCGGTACTCACTTTTGAAATTGAATAGGCTTCCTGAATGATTTAAGGGCTGGCTTTATGGGAATAATGGAGAGCAAGTGCGGTAACACAGTGCACACACGGTAACAAGCTCCAGACAAATAAACAGAGACACAGAAAAATGTAAGAGCATAACTTCTAAATGGCTACAACACAAAAGCTATTTGAATACACACAGTGCTCACTGCATTTTTTTATATGTGTGGAGTAACTACACATATGTTACTTGGTTAGGTTTAGAGATGAAAAACTACTCAGCTTCAGAAAAAATATTAGGGCTTGGGTTAAAACACAATAGTAGCCATGTCTTTGTAAACTCTGGTTGCCATGTTGACAGCTCTCTGCTTTTTCAACAAAGAATAGATGCTTCTTACACAATGTATGACTCTTGTTGAAACGCATTACTTACAAATTCTTGTTCAGTGATGCAAGAAACTTTCATTTTTCACAACTATTTCATGAACTGCTCTGAGCACAACTTTTACCTTCAAGCTGAATGTTCTCTGTTTCCAGTTTGCATGGCATTTCTTTCATGTTTCATTGGAGCCTGGAGAGAAAATGGCGAGATTTTGCAGACAGGTTGGCGTCTTCTGTGCAAATTATGAGCAACCGTGTGAATCTGTGCAAAATTCTGGTGTAGCACTATCTTTTCTACTGATTGTACCTGACAGCCAGCAACCATTAACCAACTGGTCTGGTCTACATTTTATCCCTAGCGACCAACGGTTGCCAGAGGGATGCTGGCCACTTTCTAGGCCTATGTAGCCTATGAGGCCGTAGACCATCTCCTTGGCCCGTAAGGTTAGATGTGCCATTATGCCAACTAGAGCAGCTTTGATGCTTTCCCCTCTGCTCCTGTTAGAAAGGGCATGGTACAAACATGACTGCTCACACAGAGGGTTGTTAAATATAAGTATGCTGGACTCTTTGGAGATACTTGAGGCAATATAAGGCAGCACTGCCTCTCGACCTCTTTGTTCCTGTTACGATTTCCTGTCATTAACTCGCAGTCAGTCTGATCTTAGGCCTATTCTTCCTCGCTATTCACCTTTTACACTTCATACTCTTTCAGCTTAAATTTTTGAAATAGGCTCTTAACTCCAGAAAGGCAATTTGACATTTACAATGGTTTTCATTAATGTCTTACTTTTTCAAAGGACCATTGTTCATCTTGTTTCTCATCATTCATTCACACCTTCTTTCCGTCTTCTCTCCTATACCACAAAACTCAGACTTTTTTCTTTTCTTCTTTAACACGTTACTTTTCTGAAACACAGCCGCTCAAGCTCATCGGCACTTTAAATTTTCTCCTCTTGCACTTTTCCTTTTTGTCTTTTAAACCACTCTTCTCTTCTTTTGTCCTCCTCTCATTCTCTGTCGTCACCAAAGGGTACATGAATGGACCATGTAGCAGCTGTATTTTTGACAGGACTAATCAGGCTGATATTTTACCTTGAACAAGGGCCAGGGCTGTATTATAACTACACTGATCTACAGTTGCTGTGCAAGTCAAGAGACATTGATACCAAACTGCAGAACCCTTAGATGTATTGCTGCTGTTTGGTGATGATTAGCATTCACTTCACATATCATTTGGTAGCTGCTTTTATCACGTCTTGCTGCCATGCATACACATGTACAGTTTTATCACGCCCGACCACAGGGGGAATCAAACCACTACCCCGACTAGTCTTACTGTCACGCTTTACCAGTTAAGCTATACAGAAAGCTTTCTACTTGCATTGGATTATTCAAAAATATTCAGCAGCATAGGACCCAATGTTAACATGAATTCCTTGACTGCCTTACTAGTTCATGAGTTCATGAAAAGCAGAACACTTTTCCCATTTTTCACACAGGCTTCAAGTGTGGTGCAGTCTTTTGGTGCAACCAACATCCAATCCCAGCTCAGTCAAAGGAAATGCTAAACACAACGACTGGTCAGGAGTGGTACATTTTCAGCAGAACATTTTTCACTTCATACACTACAGTAAGAAGTCCTGATTTGTGTGAGCAGTGATAATTTTCAGGTGTGCACCATGAAAAATACAGTGTGTACTACACATACGCACATGCAAAAACACATACATATGAAAAAATGTAAGGTCAAAACATAGCTTTGAATACTAAACACTTGAAAGCTAAAGGAAAGCACTTCTGTTCGTAGAAGTAGAATTACAGTTGTTATTCAAGCAGTATTTTTTAACTTTAAAGGTGAATTTCCAGTGTATGATATGTATCATATTTATGTATCATATTTTGTTTAGTTGTCTGTAGGAGTACTTCAGCCTATACAAACTTTGTAATGTGCTCTTTCCAAAGCTTTACCACTGTGTCAACACTGAACGTTGGTATTATATATATAGACACTGTGCTGTCGCCTATTCATGATTTAAAACCAGCACTGTAAGAGCCGATGACCCCTTTTGTGATCTGAGGCGTCTTTATGAAGGGTTTCATTGGAAATGTGCTAAAAGGAGTTATTAAAAGTTTCTTCATAATGCATTATAACTTCTCTACATGACACACGTTGGCCAAAGTATGAGAGAACTCATCTGTTGATAAATCACAGTCTAATTTTCTTGTTTACTTACCAATGCTGTCGCTGTTTTCACACATATCTGCCCATGTGTATGATGCACGCAAATTGTAACTTATCTCTGAGCAGTGAAAGCAAAGCCGGGGGCAGTTGTTCTCCCACGCAGTTGTTCTCCCACACGGGAAACTGCCATCAATTTCCCATTAAAGAAAAAAGGTTTATCTATAACGCACGAGCAAACTACCAGAAAACACTACTGACATCTTAGTTTGCTACATCTAAGCCTTTGTTAACAGGACACTGACAAATCCATGCACCTATGCAAATTATAGAAACTATAGATTCTGGTGGCTTGCACTACAGCTAGCTTCTGGAGACAAAAGTCAACTGTGGCCACAAGATGATCGAGTGTTTGATGTTTGCTCAACATTCACTTTAGTATGCTTGAATTGACGTCTAGTTTTAGATTTCACAGGGCAAGCAGTGCTTACCTTGCTTGCCCTGAGAGAATGCCACTGCATTATAGTACAGTATTTTGAGCTATGCAAATAAGTAACTGACAAAAGATAAGCTTTGTAGAAACAAGGTTGAAATATTTATCAATATTAAAACATTAAGCCGAACAAAAATCTTAGGAATAGAGATTGAAAATGTGACGTCATTCAGGGGTAAAACCGCAAAGGATTCTGTGAACTCGTGGCAAGAGGTACTAGCGCACGCAGGCTTTCAATTGAAATCAGTTACACAGCGATAAAAAGAAACACAAAAAATGGCAAGAAGCTGTTGTATTATTAACTGCAATAGCCGGTCGCATGACAGCCACGGGAAGCCGACTGGTAAAGAGATCGGTTGTTATCGGATTACGTCATGGAAGAGGAATTGTTCGAGCCATGTTTCCGAAGTAACAAAGAGCCGACGGATGGCCTGGATTGCAGCCATTCAAAGACCAAATATAACGTCCCAGAACACTCCAGAATGCTCCAAGCATTCCCACAAAGGTCAGTGTTTTGTAGTAGTTAATACGTCATTTTTCACAACATAATTGGTGATATAGGTTACAAGCAAGTCTGGCGCTGAACAGAAATTGTCGCGCTATGCTCCTTTGTTTATTGTGCATAAATAGTGAATTGTCCTGACAGAATATTGCGTTTCGCTTCTGTTATTACCATGGTACATTGACAAAAACATATACTTTTATTCACAGGGTAAAACAGTTGTTTTGTATCACTAATTGCCCAGTACCATTACAACATACAATATTATTGTCACTGCTACATTTCTGTAATGCCTACCAGAAATTATTTCCACTACTAATTAATTACCGTTGAGCTCAAAGTTCCTATTAATAAACGGTTAACGAATGTGTATTTATGAAGACGATTTGTGAGACTGGTAAACTTACCTTTGTTCGTACCATGGTCTTTCGTTCTGCACGGTGCATTTCAAGGTCCTGTACCCATCCGTCGGTAAACTGTACCTGGGCTTGTTGCAGTGACCTGAAGTTACTAAACTTCATGAGTGTATGCACTCACTCCAAGAACCGTATAATTATAAATCTGAGGTGAAAGTTGGGCAGCACGCTGACGTCTTTTCTCCACTCTGTGTGCTGGTAAAGGTCTAACCCCTTCACTCCTTTGATTTTCTTTCCTCGTATCTTTTCTTTTCCTTTTCGTCGAGTCTGTCTTTGTACGGTCCGGCATTGTTCTCCTTCGTTTTGTACATTCCTCTTTTGGGGGGCAAAGAAAAAGCAAGAAGGTATTGAAACCAGCGAATGAACGTTTTGCGGTGCTGCAAATGCTTGCATTTGATGCGGTACTTTGATTGTTTTGCCACGGGTTCCCGGCATGCAATGCGTGAAAGTCATGTGGTCTGTCAATCTCTATAGCTACGCTGTCACACCATGCTTCTATATTTTTTTTAGTTTTTTTTTTTATCTGTAATTGTTAATGTGATACTATAGAGCCTTCTATTTAGCCGGGTCAGCTTAACACAGAGAAGGGCAGAGTCTTAAAATTTTCCTCAGATTGCTTGCTGGAAGTTGTTTTAGTTGCCTGCATTTGCTGTGAGTCTGCAGGCTGCTTTGCAACCCACTTCCACCCCAGTTCTTTTATATTTATGACTTAGATGTAACTCAGTGTCGCATCATTTGCCATTGAGCTATGCTGGTGGTCTTCAGCTTTCCATCTATCCATATGGATGAGCAGGGAGGTATGAGTCATGCTGCCAAAAATAAAATACCACTAATGAAAATATAAAACTTTTGACCGAACTAAATGCAGGTTTTGTTGTGCAGTTGCAAGTACTGAAGTCCCTACAGGAGCCACCACTTAACACTGTATCCTGCATCGTCTATGCTACTGAGATTTATCCATTCCTTTTACCTTTGGGGCACTGTTTAAATTAAAATGTGTCTCACAGAATCAGTCAAAGCTTCTTTGTTTGCTCCCCATTGCACCTCTGGCACTTAGTTCGGTCAACTAATCACCAGGATGATTTGATTTGTGCCAAGCGCCTATCCTGACTTGATTTGATGATGTTGTCTTAATCAGTAAGACTGAGCAGCAAAGTCAATCTGATGTCTGTGTTTCTCCTTATCTAGACAACCTAGCTATGGTGTGTAGATACTCCTTTGTGTAAACCAGAAAGATGATTCACAAATGCAGGAAAACCCTTTTATAAAGGTGAACAAATATTCACGTTTTGACACTTTGACACTTGTTAGACTTGAGCTGTTGTGAGATAATATGGATAAATGAAGTTTTAATGATCTCCCGAGGCAGAAATTTGAGACAAGGACAATTTAAAAGCTGCAATGATTTATGAACCTTGCAGTGTTTACTGGTGTGTCTGACCAGACAAAATAAAAAAATAAACGCAATGTGTGAGGAAAACATGTTGAACTCTTTCTCTATGTTCTCTCTCTTACACACACATGGTGTTGGAGTGGATATGGGAGCTGTTAATAATTTCAGGGTAGAGCTGGTTTAGTGCAAGTCTGGAAACCTGCACAGGGCAAGTCTGCCATCTACTGAAAGTAAGAGTGGAGGTATTTTATACCTCAGCCTGTGCATATTGGTATTGTATTTTGATGCATCTTTGTCCAATCTCAAACTATTTTCACTGTGTCAGAAACATTTAAACTTCTGTGGAGTAAAATGAAATACTTTAGTAGTTTAATGGTACACATTTTAAAAATGTTGAATCTGTAGGCATGAAAAACCTTCACTAACAACTCTTTCTCTCTATAAAGGATCATACAATATATTATATCAAAGTTTTGCTAGCCCAAGTCAACCTTTCACAAATCGGTCTGGCATTTCAGCAACTGTACAATCATTTTTCAGATAGTTCCAACACGTTCCTTCCTACTAGGCAGCAGAAGCATGTCATGAGAAATTATCAGAAAAATTTGTCATTAATATAGGATACCTCCATAAATGTGGACAGCATGATTACAGGAGCTAGTTCATTATTTAAGTTAAAAAAAAAAAAAAAAAAGATTATGAAAAAAAAAAAGTGTCATAGCAAAACTCTAGCTTTACTCTCAGGTGCCTGTGCTCATATGGATCCTTCTGCTGTAGGCTATGAAAGATGTTGGTATGTAATAAAGTCAGAAGAAAGACTCCTTCAAACAGCTGTAAGCAACAACCCAGATTATTTATTAATAAGTCTCATTAATCTAGCCCGTAACAAACTCAGTTTTCATTGTGATCATATTATAAAACTGTAACTTGGAGCAAAACTCAACATACATGAAAGGAGTTTTGTTTGTAGACTGTGTGCCAGAAACAGCCTGCGTAACCTTTATATTTTTTTCATGAAAGAAGGGCCTTGAGGCTTCACTTTTATTAGGCGTCAGATTTATTTGTGCAGCATGATACGGAGACTGAAAGTGGGTGTCTGGTGCCAAAAATTGCAAGAGCTGAAAACCACGCAATCACAAACATTATGATTGTAGAGGAAAAGGTAAAGGATGGTACAAACCAGTAGCGTTAATCCTCTGGGGAGCACAAGACTTTATGAAAATGCATGAAGTGGGAGACTGACCAGCTGGCAGACAAATAAAGGTGGCACTGACTGAACTCTGGGTGGCTCTGCTGAAAATAAAAACACAAAGAGACAGTAATTACTACTAAAATATTGAACACATTAAAACACTCCAAACACTGATCCTTAACACTTTGCGAGTGGAAGTGTTAATGAGTGTTTGTACTTGTTGCATCACATCTAGCTTAAAAATAAAAGCAGCTTCCTTTCAGTTTTCAAGACTTTTGGAAGGATTGGTGTGAAATGGGTGAGATCCAGTGAGAATATTATTTCTCTGCAGTTTCCATCAGTTGTTAAACGACTTAGCAGCAATTTGACCACCTACAGTACCGCATCGCTGACAAATGTGCTACAGTGAGGATAAAAAAAAAAAATCAGTTTGAATAATCGCGTGTGGGCGTACTTTGAATTCCTGCATCCAAAGCTGTTAACTACATTTCTGATTGATTACTTTAAAAAGTAAATCTCATTTCGGTTACTAATACGTCTCCAAAGCAGCCTCCAGCAAACTTAAATATGAATGTCACGCATACGGTCACTAATCACAAAGCTTGTGGAACTGTGGCTATAAGGGGAGTAAAAAACTCCCACACAGTCACCTCAATCTACACACATCCAATTTTTGCACAACTGAAAGTTATACGTGGCAGATGAAACCTAAAATTGGCTTTCTTTCTCTTTATTTCTTTCTGTTTTTCTTTTTCCGTACAATGCATCATTCATCAAAAAAACTGATCTAAAGGCACCCTCCTGCATGCGTTGCCCCTACCTGTATATCTTCACATTGTGCGGTTATCTCTCCTCGTACCCAGAGCTGAAGATATACAGTAAGAAACTTCATCTTTTCTGTTTCATCCTGCACAGGGGTTCCTATACTGTGTCACCGCAGAGCTCAAAGGGGGAATCTGTGACTTGATAAGTCCGGGTAACATCAAGGAGAAGAAATGTTTTATTCATCGGCGCAAAGCTCCTGAATTCACTCAAATCAAATTCGCCCGCCTTTGTTTGAGAGATCAAGCTTGGGGTTTGACACTCATAGAAATGATTGGATTTCTTAGAGTTATAAAAATAAAATAAAATTAAATAAAGAAAAAATAAAGGAGGGGAAAAGTTATGAAGAGGGGAGAAAAGGAGGGGGAGGGGTGGTTGATGAAAATAGCTACGTTTTAAATAATGTAAGAATTTTGACTTAAAAGCGGCGCGCGTTTTCACAAATGTATGATTTCTTTTGAAAACACTTACTAGCCATAAAAAAAAAATACAAATCGTGTATGTGTGTTTTGTCTTCTGTTTCAGTCCTGCACACGAGCCACTCCAGTGCTGTCTCCACAAAAAAAAAAAAAAAAAAAAAGTCAGCCACTCTCAAATTCAGGTGACCTTGGCACCCCGCTGGTTCTCTTGTTTTGTTGCGATTCTTTCATCCCGTGTGTTTCTCTCTCATGGCGCTCTCCTTTTCACATTTCATTTTTCTATCCTTCCTCTCACCCGCTCAGATCTCCTGCTGTCAAAGAAATTCTAATACTTTTTGTTGAGTTGCGAACACCGAGGTCAGATGAGATTTGCAAAAAAAAAAAGTTGAATTTGTTTTAGTTTCAGGTTGGGGGCAGCGCTGTAACTGAGTGCGCCGATGAACCCGAGCCGAGGCTCCCGCAGGAATTTTAAAAATCATTAGGAGTGAATTTTTATTAAGCACGTTTTAGGTCTTTATCTCATCTGCTCAAATTTTCTCTTCCTTTTTTTTATTTATTTATTTATTTATTTTTTTTCTCTTTTTATCTTTTGACTCGTTTCAGTGTGTTTCATCAACTTAAGTAAATTAAACTAAAACCCCACAGATTCCCTCCACGTATCAGGAGGGACTCATAATGGGATCCAGGTCACTGTAGCAATGTCACACAGTTAAAGTGCCGCTGAGTTCTCCAGCTCACTCCTACGCGAGGGTTAAGCCACACAACTCCAGCTCAGGAGTTACTGTAACAACATGTATGATACTTCAACTTACAGACAGTGTAGTAGTATTAACAAGGAATCCTTATTTCTCAGCGAGAGCTGGCAAAGCACGGCACATTTTCACAGCATGCTCGTTTGAACATTTTATTTATAGCTTCTCAGTCATAACACAAAGCAAGAAAAACATAAAACACATAAGTTATAATTCTGACACCCACACCCACACACAGCACGCTAAAAGAAAAAGTCTTCTTGTTTCGTTTCACACAGGGAAGCATTCTCGCAGTGTAAACAGAGAAAAAATGGAATTTGTTATTCACAGTGATGGAGCAAGGAAATGTTTGAAAAGAGCGGTCAGGCTCAAAATTATGTCTTGTTAATTTTTTTCCTCTGCCTACCAAACCGCTGTGGGACAAATGCATTTTTTTTTTTTTATGGTCACTCACTCTTATCATTTGTTTATGCAGGCATGACAGCAATTTAGACTCATCAGGACTCACACGTAATAGTTTTTTTAAATGCAACTCTCAGTTGATTAAAACTTGAATAGCTGTTAAAGTCATTCTTTTATAATTACTGATAAAGGTCAGAAGATGATTACAATTCAGTGTGTTGTTAAAATGTGACAGAGCAGTTGTACAAACAGTGGATGTTACCTGATGTAAATCCATTTCTATGAGTTATGATTACTCCACCTAACTGTTTCTGCCCTAAGGGCAGCCTCCGGTGCTTCACAAAGGAGTCAATCCCCATGCTTTCACAGGTTAAGATGTCCAACTTTACAGCATCAAAAAGCATGTTTAGAACTGTGGATAATTTAAGTAATATGAATAGTATCGATACCAACAATGGTACTGGTATCAGATCGATACTTGCGATATCGGTATTGGATCATACCATAAGTTGCAGTATCACAGAGCACTAGCAGAGACTGTTTTTGATAACTCATCATCCTGGATCATTAAGTTAGGGGTGTGGCCACAGCAATCTACAGTTGTGCCCAAATGTGCTGCTTGCTACCAGGCAATGCAGGCGACTGCTCGGGGCCTGTGAGGGCTGACAGACTTTCAAATACAGTGGTGGCAATGTGTTTGCAGTAACAGTAGGAGAGGCCTGACCTCCCTAAGGGGAGCCCACCTGACTCCAGCTGTTGCAAGCTGTACGCATAATTCTTGTGATGGTGGTGAATGGAGCGCAAAATAGGAAAAATAATGCAAAATTACCAAATTCGGCTATTCTAACATTAAATGTCGGGGGAGAGTCCCTCGAATAATGTAACTTCAATAGCATCACATAATTTTCTGGGTTTTGCTAGCAGAGCAGGGTGTGGTGTACAGCTCTACTGGCTTTGATGGGGCCAAATACCAGAGTGTTAACACATTTTTAATATTGGTGTTTGAATATTTTATAACATAATGGTGATGGATGCTAATTGGAGGCACCCTCTGTGAATTTTTAGCCTATGGACCAAGCAGAGCCATTGGTGTTTACTTGGCCTCATCCAGTACTTAGACTCATTAAACTGGACCTACAGTATTGAATATGTGCTGACTGGTGACTATATGCTACTGGTGGTTTCAGGATTATTTGTAGTGGATTATTGACTAATATTATGTCATTTTGTGTGGCACATACCATCCTAGATGTCTGTGCATCAGTTGCGGTGAGTGAAATTCTACCATTAAGGCATTAATTATCCAATATTTGTATCCCTGCATTGCACCCATATAGTTTATGTAAGCAGCTTGCTTACCAAGCCAGAGATAGTATAGGAAATGGAAGTAGCCAGAAAATAAAGCCAAATGTGGAAGTACCTTAAACCTGCATTCTATCTAAGGACCACTAGATGGCGGTCCTATAGAGGTCTAAACCCATAAAATCATTTCAGTCAGAAATGTACTGGATGAGACCTAGCAAACAACAATGGCTCTGCTTGGTTCAGTCACTTATTTTGGGTCATATTGAATAAAAGTTAAGTCTATTTTGGAAATCTTGTTCAAGCTATATTTCCAAATGGAGATGAATCTGTTGCATGAAACTCCACAATCATTGGCTAAACAACTGGCTAACAGCAAGGATGCGAGTTTACAGTCAGACTCATCACAATTGATTTTTGCAACCAAGGTGGTGAAGGTAAAAATGCTCATTTCAAGGCTTCAAAATGAGGCCTCATAAACCAGTGGTGGACGTCGCTGTAGCTGCATACAGCTATGAACTAAGCTAGCTAGCGTTAGCTGATAAATTAGCTCTCCACCATTTCATCCATAGAAACTAACTTTTGGATTTTTCACTCGACCTAGCAGTGGGTGATGTCATGGTGGCTACGCCCATTTTTTATAGTGTCTGTGCCTTTTACCACTCGTTGTGTGGTCGCCCATTGGTACAGCCACTGGTTGTTCAAAAGCATTTAGGCATTTAATACTACAGCTATTAACACAGAAGAAGAAATGTACAGCATAAACTGACAGACCATTACACCATTACAAATGCACACTGAAACAAGTACATTTCTATTACTATAAATATCAGTTGCTTTACTTATTGTCAAACGTAATGCAAAAGAGGGCCCTTTTTGTCTTTATACCAGCACCAAATGCTTTTTTAATGAAATACAAGTGACAACAGTGCAGAGAAAATTAATATTTAAAATATGTGCTTAAGCTTTGGCACACCAAAAAGAGCTTAACGGACCTGAATCGTTTTTTCAAACTGAGTAATGGGCATTTCAGCTTGTTTTTAACCACAGGTCAACCTGAAAAATGTCCCGCTAAGTGCCCAGAATATATCAATTAAGCAAAGTGGCAGTGAAGAATAAAACTCCTTTCAGGCGAGCGACCGGCCTGTCAAAGAAACATCCTCTGGCATTTTTTCAAACCCACACTGGGAGATGCTGAGCTTCTGTCTAAGTGGAATTTGCCTTGTTAATCTAATAGGTGCTGCAGTCAGTCTGTGGTACTGGATGTCACATCTGTTAGACCTCACCATGACTCAACACTAACTCTGTTTGGACTTCATGTCGTCTGACACGGTGTTGATGATAACAACAAGGTAATTGCGCCGGAAAAGATCTTGACACCTATTAGAATACCATACTTCCTTGCTAGTAGCTGCTTTTTGATACTTGCTTGGGGCTTTCTCTGTAAGTTGCAGCATCACTTAAAGAGCTGGACTGTAACTATCAAATGTAATTTAGGGTGACAGGCAAAAAGTCTACATTTAGGCATCAGCTGAAACGCTGAAATGCTTCAGTTGGTCTAGCTGGAGGGACGTAGGAACAGGATCAGAGCAGCAAGCAATAAATAGTCATGAGAAACAGCATTAAAGGAGACTTGTTATGCTTATTTTCAGCTCTTGGACTTGAGCTGCTTTGCATGGTTCACAGTTCAAGATTATCCTTATTTATCTTGTTAAGGGCCTTGGTGCAGCTCTTCCATTTATCCACTGACTGAAATAAGCCCTTTAACTTCAACTTTGTTTTGATTGGTTGCCCCTTGCAAACAAAAGATTTTAACAGTAGGTGGGCAGTTTTGTTAGCTTTTTGTTTTGTTTCGTTTTATTGACCAAATTAGGTCAAATAGTAAGTTTTATTTTTATTTGTTGCTATTTTAGCATTAGTATTTTAGTATCCAGTAGAGCCAAGAGTAGAAAAAATGTTAGAAACCATTGGTTTATGCTGTATTCTACTTACCTCAGAAGTCAGATGTTAGAGAACGGAGTCAACCCCCAAGCTGATTGCGTTCCAGTAGAAGTAGTTGGAAAATTCAGGAAAGCAGCTGCTTAGCAAGTCACTGATGTATCACAAGCAATTCCTGTTTGTTTATTGTGGGTCTTTTGCATCTCACAGATACACGACGATGACAGTAAAGATTACAAGTTTCACAGTTTTGCTGATGGTTACGTGCACCGCCACCATCTTCATCGTTAAGTTCTACAAGATGGAATTCCATCGCCAGCCAAACCTGGGCTTTTGGCTGACCTGTACATACACTAACTTCAGTAACACCTTGGACACATGGATGGATTTTGGATGGATGTCAAAGGGATGGATGAACAGATAAAATGCTATTTGCCACTGCATTTCAATAAATTAGTACCGGAGCTAAATAACTTCTAATGCTTGTTTAGTGCATTAATGCTGTTTGAAGCTCTATTTCCCATTTTAACCCTATAATGCCCTTTGTATCATATTTGATACATGAGTTTCTGAGACCTCTATTTCATCAACATGATCAATACTTGCCATAATTTCAAAATATTATGGACTAAACTCTTCTGTTTGTCTAAAATTAACATTGTTATTAACAAAAAGTTTCCAAAAACGCCCAATGTATCAAATGCACTACACAAAAGATATGATAAATAGATAATAGAAATATATCATACACAACATGATATAGCAAGAAAAAGTGTGGATTTTGTTATAGGGGTTACTAAACATCTCAGTTCCAAGAAATCTCAATTTTCTTTCTATTTTTTGGTGGGTTGGGTCTTACAGGGTTAAATTGCATTGTAATGTGTCTCTATTGCTTTTTTGTTTGATTGACTCGTTTATGGCCTTCACATCCTTAAAGTTGTCTAGTCAACAATAAGCTAATGCAATGCAAGGTTTTCACCCACAGATATGCATCTTTCCTTCAACCGTGAAATATTTTATCTCATAGTGTGCACTCGATTCACTGCTCTTCATTTATTAAAGTTCAATCCCCCCATTGTCCAAATGGTGTACTTTTTTGAAAACATAAGTATAGAATCTTAATTTCTATCAAGTATGGAACAAACTCCTGATCCTGAAAGCAGTTTGGGATCAAACTGACCCACCTTTGTCCTCACAAGTGTTTCAGGAACTGGAGCGCTGCATAAATCAGACTACTTTAGAGCCAAAGCATGTGCACATGGTTAATTAGAAATAACGGGGGGAGAGAGAGCACTGGGCCTCTCAGGGTTATCCTGCACGATGAAGTCACGCTGCTTATTTGTGTCAGCTGATAGGTGTGGGGGACTAATATGCAGCTGATGCGACTGCTGTGATCGCCTATGCAAATCTGATTAAGCTCTGCTTAATCACACCAAATCAATCAGAGCAGTGTCATTCATGTCAAAAGACATTCAGACTGCTCCGGTTCCAACAAACATTTTTTACAATTTGTTCATGTTTATTAATGAGGTCTTTGATCTCTTTCAGCTGCTTTAGGGCCAACAAATTAAACTCTATAATTGCTTAATAAAAAGATGCATGCAGCGCTCAAGTGTAGCGAGATTATTTTTAGCAGCATTTTAATCAGGCCTACCTTTGCTAGAAATTAAAGATGAAATTCAAGCTGAATATTTGTTCCCTGGGATCTACCTGCTATGTGTGTGAACGACACGTGTAATGTGCTGCTCTGATGAAATATCTCATTTGATTAGATTTTCTTATACACTAACTGTGTAGAGACATTTATAGTATCTGGAACCTTCTTGTAGTTCAACAAATATGTCCGTGGTATTATGGGGAATACTGGTTTGGAGGATTTTCCTCTCTCTTTTCTTTTTTTCCAGCATGACAACCTTATCTAAGCCATATTTTCCTTAGCTTTCAGCTTCTAAGCAGAAGTGTTAGTGGTGCTGGATCTTCTCTGCATTATTTATTCACTGTTCTGTCCCAGTCAGCATGATTCAGTTGGTTTAATCTGAGTTATATTAGGGTTATTTCAGTTTTAAGTTAAATTTACTAAAATTTTAACATGTAGCTAGAACAGAACTGATAACTTTCTCATTTAGCCTGAAGACTGTTATTTATATTGAGACTTCTCGTCTGATTGTTCAACCAAATTTAGCCGACTTTGTGGTGGAATAATTTTTTACTTGTATTTCATCAAATCCATATCAGTAGAGACAACGCAACGCTGCAGTTGTGTTACACAGTGCTGAGAAAAAGTAAAACAGATTTTAATATTAAAACGATAACACAAGAAATGCAGTTGTTAAATGATGATTAGTTTTATTAAGGAGGAGAAATGATCCAGACCTGCATGGCCCTGTGTGAGAAAGTATTTGCCCCATAAACCCGATAACTGGTTGAGCCATCCTTGGAAGCACAAACTGCAATCATGCATTTGTGATAACTGGCAATGAGCTTTCCACATCACTCTTCTTTGCAGA
>NW_027052430.1:0-31044 GCF_036321145.2 Pelmatolapia mariae | reverse complement strand
ACTGAACACATTTAACAGTGTTTTCCTGAAAACCCTCTGCTGTCTGATCATTTCCTGATAACATTAACAATAATTGATTACACAGCAGTGGAGAGTAGACTTTATCACAGTAGATGTCTTTCTGAAAGCGCTGTAACTAAGTTTAAGAATATAATCCACCCACTGTTATTATCTTCAATGCCCTGTACCAACATAGAGCAGAGCAGCTATCTGAACGCTACTCCAACAGAGGTCGATTATCTTGTTAATAATTTTACCTCCTCACTACGTACGACTCTGGATACTGTAGCTCAGGGGTCTCAAACTCGCGGCCCGTGGGCCATTTGCGGCCCACGTCACCTCTACTTGCAGCCCACGTATTTTTTAAAAAAAATTATTACGCGAAAAACGATTTAATACGAGGGCAGAGTGTTACAGGCATTGCCCTTTAAGACTGTAGCCTCATGGGCGATGTAGTCCTTGCTGCAGGGAGAACGTGTGGGACCGCCCCTCCCGCTGTGAGCGTGAGGGAGGGGAGAAAAAAGTTAAGTCGAAAAGTCTGAGCTGTCACGGAGCAGAAACGGGAGCTGGAAGCATGTAAATATAATAATAACCACTGCAGCCAAACAGAGTGCCTGATGAGCCCAGCTGTAAGTAAGCTATTAAGACTCAACTGTACACCGTGTTCATGTTTTCCTCCGAAACAATAAGCTCCGTTGGAGCAGCCTTTCAACCCCTCTCTCTGTCTCCCGCTAGCAAAGTTGACCCAGACAACAAAGTAGAGCTAGTTTTCGGCTACGAGCCCGACACGTACAGTGGGGCAAAAAAAGTATTTAGTCAGCCACCGATTGTGCAAGTGCCCCCACCTAAAATGATGACAGAGGCCAGTAATTTGCACCAGAGGTACACGTCAACTGTGAGAGACAGAAAAATCCATGAATACACATGGTAGGATTTGTAAAGAATTTATTCGTAAATCAGGGTGGCAAATAAGTATTTGGTGAATAACAAAAAAATACAACTCAATACTTTGTAACATAACCTTTGTTGGCAATAACAGAGGTCAAACGTTTACTATAGGTCTTTACCAGGTTTGCACACACAGTAGCTGGTATTTTGGCCCATTCCTCCATGCAGATCTTCTCGAGAGCAGTGATGTTTTGGGGCTGTCGCCGAGCAACACGGACTTTCAACTCCCGCCACAGATTTTCTATGGGGTTGAGGTCTGGAGACTGGCTAGGCCATTCCAGGACTTTCAAATGCTTCTTACGGAGCCACTCCTTTGTTGCCCGGGCGGTGTGTTTTGGATCATTGTCATGTTGGAAGACCCAGCCGCGTTTCATCTTCAAAGTTCAAACTGATGGAAGGAGGTTTTGGCTCAAAATCTCACGATACATGGCCCCATTCATTCTGTCCTTAACACGGATCAGTCGTCCTGTCCCCTTGGCAGAAAAAACAGCCCCATAGCATGATGTTTCCAGCCCCATGCTTCACAGGAGGTATGGTGTTTCTTGGGATGCAACTCAGTATTCTTCGTCCTCCAAACACGACGAGTTGAGTTTATACCAAAAAGTTCTACTTTGGTTTCATCTGACCACATGACAATTCTCCCAATCCTCTGCTGTATCATCCATGTGCTCTCTGGCAAACTTCAGACGGGCCTGGACATGCACTGGCTTCAGCAGCGGAACACGTCTGGCACTGCGGGATCTGATTCCCTGCCGTTTTAGTGTGTTACTGATGGTGACCTTTGTTACTTTGGTCCCAGCTCTCTGCAGGTCATTCACCAGGTCCCCCCGTGTGGTTCTGGGATCTTTGCTCACCGTTCTCATGATCATTTTTGACCCCACGGGATAAGATCTTGCGTGGAGCCCCAGATCGTGGGAGATTATCAGTGGTCTTGTATGTCTTCCATTTTCTGATGATTGCTCCCACAGTTGATTTTTTCACACCAACCTGCTTGCCTATTGTAGATTCACTCTTCCCAGCCTGGTGCAGGTCTACAATACTTTTCCTGGTGTCCTTCGAGAGCTCTTTGGTCTTGGCCATGGCGGAGTTTGGAGTCTGACTGTTTGAGGCTGTGGACAGGTGTCTTTTATACAGATGATGAGTTCAAACAGGTGCCATTCATACAGGTAACGAGTGGGGGACAGAAAAGCGTCTTACAGAAGACGTTACAGGTCTGTGGGAGCCAGAGATTTTCCATGTTTGAGGTGACCAAATACTTATTTGCCACCCTGATTTACGGATAAATTCTTTACAAATCCTACCATGTGTATTCATGGATTTTTTTTTTTCACATTCTGTCTCTCACAGTTGACATGTACCTCTGGTGCAAATTACTGGCCTCTGTCATCATTTTAGGTGGGGGCACTTGCACAATCGGTGGCTGACTAAATACTTTTATGCCCCACTGTATTAGCCAGAGGTCGCTTTACTACGGTTCGGAGCCGCAGACCTGGCCGAGGTAAGCATGTTGAGGGGTTGGCTGTGTTAGTTCAGTAACAGATTTATTTGGAAAGAAAACAATTTTCACTTGCAGTCGAAAACTAATATGTACGCTTATGCCTGCATTTTTATTTTGTTAGATACAAACAAAATTGTAGCAAAAGTGCTTCCACGTGTCTGGCCAGAAAGAGCTGTTTATTTGGTAGTTCAGTGAAACTACTGTACTATACTGTACTATACTGCTGAGTGACTGTCTTCTGCTCGTCAAATACATTTCATTGCAATGTTGACCCTGCGCTAACTTATATATGACAAATGAAACTGAAAGGCTTCAGATAGTTAAGAGTGAGAAAAATATAGCGTTCATGTTTGCAGTTTTGTCTTGTTACACAATATTTGGAATGAAATAAAACAAACAAAAGACTACATTTTAGGAAATATTAGAGGGTGTTTTCGTGTTTGTTTTTTTTGTACTACTTGGACACTAAAGTGGCCCTCCAATGAAATGACGGTGCCAGAAGTGGCCTGCGGCTCATTTGAGTTTGAGACCCCTGCTGTAGCTCCTGTGAAAACTAAGGCCTCAAATCAGAAGTACCTGACTCCGTGGTATAATTTCTCAAACACGTAGCCTAAAGCAGATAACTCGTAGCTGGAGAGGAAATGGCGTGTCACAAATTTAGAGGATCATCATTTAGCCTGGAGAAATAGTTTGCTGCTTTATAAGAAAAGCCCTCCGCAAAGCCAGAACATCTTACTATTCGTCACTGATTGAAGAAAATAAGAACAACCCCAGGTTTCTCTTCAGCACTGTAGCCAGGCTGACAAAAAGTCAGAGCTCTTTTGAGCCAACAATCCCTTTAACGTTAACTAGTAATGACTTCATGAACTTCTTCACCAATAAAATTTTTTATCATTAGAGAAAAAATTACCAATAATCATCCCACAGATGTAATATCATCTACAGCTACTTTTAGTACCATTGATGTTAAGTTAGACTCTTTTTCTCCAATTGATCTTTCTGAGTTAACTTCAATAATTACTTTCCTCCAAACCATCAACGTGTCTTTTAGACCCCATTCCTATAAAACTGCTCAAAGAAGTCCTGCCATTAATTAATTCTTCAATCTTAAATATGATCAAGCTATCTCTAATAATCGGCTATGTACCACAGGCCTTCAAGCTGGCTGTAGTTAAACCTTTACTCAAAAAGCCATCTCAAGACCCAGCTGTCTTAGCTAATTAAAGGCCAATCTCCAACCACATGGTGTTCCACAGGGTTCAGTGCTAGGCCCAATTCTATTTACATTATACATGCTTCCCTTAGGCAGCATCGTTAGAAGACATAGCATACATTTTCACTGCTATGCAGATGACACGCAGCTCTATCTATCTATGAAGCCAGGTAACACACACCAATGAGTTAAAACTGCAGGAATGTCTTAAAGACATAAATACCTGGATGGCCGCTAACTTTCTGCTTCTTAATTCAGATAAAACTGAGGTTATTGTACTTGGCCCTGAAAATCTTACAAATATGGTATCGAAGCAGATTCTTACTCTGGATGGCATTACCTTGGCCTCCAGTAACACTGTGAGGAACCTTGGAGTCATTTTTGACCAGGACATGTACTTCAATGCACATGTAATATATGTTTGCACTGATTGCCGATCACGCTTCAACTGAGTCGTCCTCGGTCAGAAGGAATGGTACTCCACAGTGTCGTAGTTCAAACAACTTTAATAAGGAGGTGGCAGATGACATCAGCAGGATGTATAGCTTTGGTGGGGAAGCGATTGCATTACAGCATTCACATGCAGGTAAAGGGAGTGTGAGTGTGTATATAAGTGTGTGGTCATCTGTAAACAGAAGGAACAAATATTTGTATTAACCCCTATGAATAGCAGTGTACCGCTTATACAGTGCTGTGGGTTTCCAGCGTAATGTTATATAATCTGCCATAACCCCATGGCCACTAGGTGGCACCCTAAGACCATAAATGAATTTCTAGTTAGTATATACATTGGCAAACAGGACCTCTACAGATTACAACGATTCAGATAATAAACATGGTAAATAGTTACATCCAACTACAACCACAATGCTTCACAGTAGGTCGTATGTTAAATGAGATATCAGCTGCAACCAAGGCTGCCTGTAGTAGGCCAACAACGTAGCTTAGCGATAGCAACGGGACTAGCTTCTTACGTAGCAAATTACACAGAGTAGATTACACAGATAAAGTCAAACAATCATCACTCTCATCTGATAATCCTCACATGATAAGCACGCACACAGGGTTAACACACACAGGAATGCAAGAAAAAAAGGTTAATCCTCCGACACCTCTCATCTGTGCAGAACTGCGCTGAACACGTTCCCAACCGGAAGTACAGATACCGAGGTGCATCATGGGTAACGTAGTCTAAACAGTTAAAGTGAACAAGCGGACTTTTAACAGCCGCCTCTGTATTTGTATGCAAATACACTCATGCTAAAGTCCTTCTATTTTGAGACAGCATCATCTGAGTCCTCAGGAACTTTGGGAAGTTCCACCAGCTTAGTCACCGGGCGAACATAGGTACTGTCTTTAACCTTGACCTCGGCAGCTCGAACAATGCCATCAGTCCCTGGAAAAACTTGGGAAATGGTACCCACAGGCCAAAGGCCTCTAGGCAGATTAGAGTCCACAATCATAACAGCTTGTCCCAACGGCCATGTTGTCAGTGGACTTCCTCCATTTCTGTCGGAGTTGCAGTCCTGGGAGGTAGTTCTGTATGAACCGCTTCCAGAAGTGGTCGCTGATGACCTGACTGTGTCTCCATCTTCTGGTCAAAAGAGTGCCTGAGGGGCCGTAAACTGCCTGGGGCAGTGCCGAATCATGCCGCCCCATCAAGAGAAGATTTGGTGTGATGGGATCTGGGTCAGCTATGTCAGCCAATGCATAGCCGAGCGGTTTTGAGTTCAAAATGCCCTCAACCTCTATGAGGGCTGTGAGTAGGACTTCTTCAGCTACAACTTGGTCCTTCAGGACTACTTGCAGAGCTGACTTCAATGCTCTGATTTCCCTTTCCCAGGCTCCTCCGAAATGAGGAGAGTGTGGGGGATTGAAGCAGAAGTTGATAGTCTGCTTGGCTAGTTGCTGCTTGAGGTCAGGCTCCATGTTGTCAAACGCCGTTTGGAGTTCTCTGTAACCACCTCTGAAATTGGTCCCTCGATCAGACCACATCTCGTATGGCTTTCCTCGGCGTGCGATAAATCGGCGCAATGACATAAGGAAGCAGTCGGTGTCAAGACTAGGGAGGAGATCGAGGTGCACGCATCTGGTTGTAAGACACTTGTAGATAATTCCCCAGCGTTTCTCTCTTTCTACGACCTATCTTTATCGTGTACGGCCCAAAACAGTCTACTCCCGTTGACCAGAACGGGGGCTTATAGAGTCTCAGCCATGATGAAGGTAAGTCAGCCATTTTAGGTGTAGAAGGTGAGGCGCGCCATCTCCTACAGTCCACACACTGGTGCTGATGTTTCTTAACAGCTTGACGTCCTCTGAGAATCCAATAGGTGCGCCGTATTTCCGCAAATAGCCTCTCTGCACCTGGGTGAAGGAGCTGGTCATCATAAGTTTTTATGATGAGCTTGGTCAGAGGATGTTCAGCTGCTAACACAATGGGATGAATACTGTCTGGATCTAGGTCTGCGGCACGACGGAGGCGGCCTCCAACTCTGATGAGACTGGTCAGACTGTCATATTCAGAGGGACAAGCACGCTAAGACGGCTGTCTGAGCGGACTGGGTGACCGATCTGGAGGGCTCGGGCCTCCTCTGGGAAGCTGTCAGTCTGAGCCGAGCGAAGCAGCATGGTCTTGGTTTCTAGTTGCTCTGCAGCTGTAATAGGAGTGTCGGCCGCCCCGTGTAAAATCCGGTGTGTAGCAGCAATCAGCTCATCTAGTGTGGCATACTGTGTTGGATCTGGTAAAGTCGGGGATACGGAAGCGTGCCCACAGAATGCCGTCTTCCTGAGCTTCTGCCTCGCTGCATACCGGGAACTCTGTTGGCAACTTAGGCCAAATGTCAGCAGTTTGTGACAGGAAGGGTGGACCATGTGACCAACGATTGGGGACTGTTAGGTCGGCGAGATGTTTCCCTCTGTTGATGTCATCAGCGGGATTGAGGTCAGAGGTCACATACCGCCACTGTTCAGGTGATGTCAGCTCTTGTATTTCACAGATTCTAGTCCCCACAAATACCCTATAGCGACAGGAACTGGACTGGATCCACTGCAGCACCATTGTAGAATCTGTCCACAGGTAGATCGACTGCAGGCGGATGGTGAGCTCTGTCTGGAGTACTTTGGCCAATTGGGCTCCTGTGAGTGCTGCACAAAGCTCCAACCGGGGCATTGACACCTGTTTGCGTGGGGCCACTCTGGAACGAGCCAACAGGAATGATGTGGCGATGGGCAGTTGTTGCTCGATTACTCGAAGATAAGCCACAGCCCCATAAGCCTTTTCTGATGCGTCACAGAATATGTGAGCCTCGTATGTCACATTGCTGTAGTTGTGAGGAGGAGCGTAGCAGCGGGGAATGGTGACATGCTGAAGGTGTGACAGCTCACCTTCCCACTCAAGCCAGGACTGAAGTAGATTCCCTTCGATGGGCTCATCTCATCCTCTCTCGGTGCTCCACAGGGCCTGTACGATCAGCTTAGCCCTTGTAGTGTAGGGACAAATGTAACCTAAGGGGTCATACTGGGTAGCTAGTACCTTGTACACATTGCGCAGCGTGACCGTGGAGTAGGTTAGAGGGCGGTGCTTATATCCCAGGACATCTGTCGGGCAGTGCCAGCTGAGTCCTAATGTTGACTCTTGTGGGTCGAGACTTTTGAAGTTCAACCAAAGCTCGCAGCTCTCTGATCTAGCTGAAGCTGGCAGGTGAGCAACTACTTCGGGCATGTTGCTTGTCCACTGACGGATCTCGAATCCTCCTTGACTGAGTAAATCTCTCATTCGGTCGATGAGCTGCTTTGCCTCTTCTGGATTGGACAGGGACTGTAAACAGTTATCCACATAGAAGGCTGTGTGGACAGAGTCACAGATGTCCTTGTGGGTGTCTTTGTGCTCCCTTGCATGTCTCTGTAGGGCGAAAATAGCACAACAGGGGCTACATGTCGTGCCGAAGGGCAAAACTCTCCACTCATATACGTCTGGGGGCCGGTCAGTTTCACAATCCCTCCACAGAAACCGCAGTAGAGGACAATCCTCTGGGAGCAGCCGAATCTGATGAAACATGGCTTTGATATCTCCACTCACGGCCACAGGGTGTTGGCGGAAGCGGAGTAATACCCCCAGTAGAGTGGGCCCCAAGGGAGGTCCTGGTAAGAGGTAGTGGTTCAGGACGGTCCCCTGAAACTCGAATGAACAGTTGAAGACCACCCTAGCCTTATTGTTGTGATGTACCATGTGGTGGGGTACATACCCTGACTCGGAAGAGCTATGTGTCTCTTCTGGGCTCAGCTTCACAACATAACCAGAATCTACTAACCTGTGGATCTCCTGGCTGTATGTGAGGGTCAGATCAGGATTCTTGGCCAGCTTACGTTCGGTGGATCTGAGAAGGCCTTTTACTGCTTCAGGAGAGACACACATCCGTGGAAAGTCCCTTCTTCTCAGCAGAGGAGTGGCGTATCTCTCGACACCATCTACTGGGACTCTGATGGTCTTTGTTTCCAACATAGCTACCGCCTCTCTGACCTCCTTTGACCGTGTGACCTCCTTCTCCATCCTGTAGGGGGAAGCATCTAGTTGCCACAAACGCTTCACATCTTGATGCAGGGCCTCTGCAGGAGAAAGGCACATGTTCAGGCACTGCAGGTCCCCCTCAGATGTAGGCATACTACTGGCTGGCCCCTGGATGGCCCATCCGAGCTTGGTGCAGACGGCTACCGGCCCTTTGGACGACCCCCGAAGGACAGGACGGACAGGGGTGATGAGATGAGCATTATCTGAGCCAATCAGCACCAAAGGTTGGACCTGGTTGAATCCTTCAATCTGGGCTTTCTGCAAGTGAAGATACTTCCTCTTCAGCTGGTCAGCTGGACATGACTGAGTAGCTAGACTCAGCTGGTCGGCTGTGAAGGCATGTGTTACTTTGTACCTCACTTTGGGCTTAGCTCTTGGTGACACCTGAAATGAGACAAAGCCTCCCTTCATCTGGATTACATCTCGACGGATAGTTCTTAGTGAGAGCGTTGCTTCCTCCTGTTCCAAACCTAGAGATTTAACTGCCGCAGGAAGCACAACAGTCTTCTCTGAGCCGTCATCAAGTACGGCGAATGTGTCCAGAGATTTGCCACCATGATGTAGTCGGATGGGTACTACCTTAAGCATAACACTACCTGAGTGACTTGAATAGTCTAGGTTAGACCATACTAGTACTCACAGTTAGTATGTTAGGGTCCCGCTTCTTGGCCTCAACCAGGTCATGGAGCACCGACAAATGCTGGTCACCACAGGTGCTGCATGGCTTCTTCAGAGTACACTGCTCTGGAGAATGTTTACGGCCA
Organism: Pelmatolapia mariae; assembly: GCF_036321145.2. Lineage (NCBI taxonomy): Eukaryota > Metazoa > Chordata > Actinopteri > Cichliformes > Cichlidae > Pelmatolapia > Pelmatolapia mariae. Next base: position 22,054 of record NW_027052430.1, on the reverse strand, counting down.
CAGCGCCAGCATTTGGCCTTCTCTGTAATCCAGGTAGCCATAGCTTTGAGGTCTAGCCTTTTGAACCCATCACAGCCATTCAGATAATGCTCTGTCCCTTCGCAGTATGGACAATAAGGTTTGAACTTCTGTCTCTTCTTAGGTTGGGCTGTCGGATCTGGAGCTGTAGATTCTCCGTCTTGTTTTAGCTTGGCCTGGGCTGGGTTTGGGCCGTAGTAGATGGACGCAGATTTGTTGTGTGGCTTGAGCCCTGCTGAGGCTTTGAGTGGGTTCTTCTCTGGACGTGGCTTGTCAGGGGGCATTTGAGAGGCTTGTCTGGATAGCTGAAGGACTTGGGATTTCCGTTCGAGCCATTCTGAGAAGTCGTACATATTGTTGGTTTGGCTGCTGCCAGTGCGGATGATCCCCCGGGTGATACAGTACTCGATGAAGCTGTCTCTGTTGTTCAGGGGGAGCTTGGTAAGCAGTTTGTCCACATGTGAACCACAATGGAGCTCACTGGCCGCTACTTCATCCATGGTACTGAGAAGCCCGACCAGGCTGGACACAGACAGGGACAGGTCTTCAATAGCTTGAGAGTCTCCGGTTCTAATAGGGGGCAGTTTAATATAGTGCTAAGCTCACTTTGGACTAACTGCCTTGGCTGTCCATACCTCTGCTCTAGCGCCCTCATTGCACTAGTGTAAGGAGTGCGGTCGTGAATGTAACGCTTGGCTACCTGTAGGGCGCTGGGATGCTCTAGATGATCTAGTAAGACCTGATACTTGTAATCTTCTCCCAGATGAGAATGTGGCCCTAAGGTGCTGTCCAGCCCTTTCTTTAATAAGGCGAAGTCACTCTCTCTGCCCGACCTGAAGATCACCAGCTTAGGCTTTGGAACGCCATATGAAGACGCCACCATCATCTCCATCAGGTTTAGTAGAGGCGTTCCTGCAGGGGAAGTTGTGGCTACCTGTGGATTATGGTGTTCAGCAGCGGAAGATGATGAATAGTTACTTCCTGAGGGATAGGGAACATAGTGTTTGCCAGCTGGATCAGGCAAAGCTTCAGGATGCAGTATGTTGGACATAGGGCGATGAGCTTCTGCCCACTGTGATGGCTGGGTCACAAGTTCTGGTGGACATAAAGGTTGGTAGGTAGGATCAGCAGGATGTTGTGGTTGCTGCAAGTACGCAGGATTAGCTGGATATCTGGCTTGGAAGACGGGAGCAGCAGGATGTGACGTCTGCAGCAGACTCACTGGGTCTACAGGCTGGGATAGCTGGTGTGCTGAAAGATGAGCATGTCGTAGTGGCTGATCAGCTGGGGCTGCGGGATGTAATAGTTGCATCTGGTCTGGCCTGCCTATAAGGAGATGATGTTCCGATTGCTGATATGAGAAGGGTTCAGCAGTGCATCGTTCAGGTCTCCTGAGTGGCGTCGATGCAGCTACATACGTGGCAGGGTGCAGCACTGGCTGAGTGTGAAGGCCCACTTTACGAGGAGGTGATGGAGCGGATGTTTCCACTGACGTCAGCATGTTCACAGGTGTTGTGGTGTCCTGCTCTGGGGGTATAACTGGCACAGTTAGTGGCTCTGTGGTCTCATGTAACACCTCACTGCTAGGTTGTAGTGGTGCAGCTTGTGTTATGGGGGAAATATGTTGGCGTTGTTCTAACGCTCCTGTTTCTGGGGGAAGAGGACTGCCAGGTTTAGAAGCCTGCTCCAAACGCTCCACCCGCTTTAGTAATGTCCCACGAGTTTCCTCCATAGACACTTGCAATTGAGTCATGTGTTGGAGGACGCTGTTCCAGACTGATTCCATCTTCTGCCATCTCTCTTCCTCTTCATAATCGGAGCTGCTTGAACTACTTGGAGCTCTAGATGGCTCGGGTGGCTCAGTTAGGTTGTGCTCATAGTCCACCAGATGTCCCGGAAGTTTCTTCTCCCGCTTTGGACGGGGGCTACTCGATGCACCTCTATCCTGAGGGTTTGCCATCCCATTAACTCAGCCAAGGCAAATCCGGCTCGAAGGACCACTTGTAATATATGTTTGCACTGATTGCCGATCACGCTTCAACTGAGTCGTCCTCGGTCAGAAGGAATGGTACTCCACAGTGTCGTAGTTCAAACAAATTTAATAAGGAGGTGGCAGATGACATCAGCAGGATGTACAGCTTTGGTGGGGAAGCGATTGCATTACAGCATTCACATGCAGGTAAAGGGAGTGTGAGTGTGGTCATCTGTAAACAGAAGGAACAAATATTTGTATTAACCCCTATGAATAGCAGTGTACCGCTTATACAGTGCTGTGGGTTTCCAGCGTAATGTTATATAATCTGCCATAACCCCATGGCCACTAGGTGGCACCCTAAGACCATAAATGAATTTCTAGTTAGTATATACATTGGCAAACAGGACCTCTACAGATTACAACGATTCAGATAATAAACATGGTAAATAGTTACATCCAACTACAACCACAATGCTTCACAGTAGGTCGTATATTAAATGAGATATCAGCTGCAACCAAGGCTGCCTGTAGTAGGCCAACAACGTAGCTTAGCGATAGCAACGGGACTAGCTTCTTACGTAGCAAATTACACAGAGTAGATTACACAGATAAAGTCAAACAATCATCACTCTCATCTTATAATCCTCACATGATAAGCACGCACACAGGGTTAACACACACAGGAATGCAAGGAAAAACGTTAATCCTCCGACACCTCCGACACCTCTCATCTGTGCAGAACTGCGCTGAACACGTTCCCAACCGGAAGTACAGATACCGAGGTGCATCATGGGTAACGTAGTCTAAACAGTTAAAGTGAACAAGCGGACTTTTAACAGCACATGCAAGACTGCTTTCTTCCATTTGCGCAGCATCTCTAAAATTGGAAATATCCTGTCTCAGACTGACGTTGAAAAACTAGTTCATGCATTTATTACTTCCAGGCTGGACTACTGTAATTCATTATTATCAGCATGTCCAAAAAAGGTCACTGAAAAGCCTTCAGTTAATCCAAAATGCTGCAGCAAGAGTCCTGACATGGACTAGAAAGAGAGAGCATATTTCTCCAGTATTGACTTCCCTTCATTGGCTTCCTGTTCATCCAGATCCAGAATCCAGAATTGAATTCAAAATCCTGCTCCTCACATACAAGGTCTTAAATAATCAGGCCCCATCTTATCTTAATGACCTTGTTGTCACGACCGGGCGGCCAGACACAGGTAAGTGGACTCAAATGCAGACACCACACGGAGGCTCGGAGGTATAGTGCAAACAAACAATTTATTTGGCACTCAAAAAAGGCACAACATGAAAGAGGTAAATGAAAACAAAAAATGCTATACGTGAAGGGCAAGAGGGAAAACAGACCTCTGAATATTAGCTACCTACTAATGTAAAGTTTCAGATTACGGTACTAAGAATCTGTAGCTACAAACACACTGTGATTAGCAAGGGCTAGTAGACAAAGCTGTTACTAGTAGTGATGGGTCGTTCGCGAACGAAATGGCTCTTTGAGCCGGGTCTTTGAAGTGAACGACGCGAGCTGGCTCCTTATCGCGAGCCGTGGGTTTTTTTTTTTCTTTCTCTCACCCTCTCTCTCTCTCGCACTTTTTTTTTTCCGCTTCACTCCGCACGCGAGCCTTGTGCTTTGCGCTGGGCAGAGGCGGGAGGGGCGGTAGTTACAGTCGCAGGAGCACAGGAACAGAGCGGGAGGGAGAGACAGAGAAAGAGAGCCAGGGACAACAACGTCACATTAAAAAGGTATAGTAATCATCCACAACTGTTTTCAGTTGCAGATGATGAAGGATTCAGAAAGTTTATTCATGCAGGCCCATATGACAGAGAATATGCATCTTCTTTTTCATATCTTAATTTATATTTATTTGTGCTGTGGTTTGCAGTGTTTTGTGTTGTTTCATTTTAAATTTGTTTACAAGGAAAAGCTGAAAATTTAAATAGTTAAAAGTTGAACAGTGACTAGTTGGTTTTTGTATTATAGGATTTATTTATTACATTTTATGTGGAGTGACTAAATAAAAGTATATTTACGGTGGCCCCTAGAGACAAAGCAGCACGTACAAACTTTAAAACACGTACAAACCCTGAAGCACATACATACTCCAAAACACGTAAAAACTCAGAAGCACGTAAAAACTCCAAAACACATAAAAACTCAGGCTACATATATATTTTTAGAGTTTGTACATGCTTTTTGGAGTTTGTACGTGTCTCTAGGGGCCACTGTATATATTTATATATAAACATATATAAATAAAACCACTTTTTTTACATTGGTAATTCTTTTTGTGCATAATTCTATATTATTGTAATAATAAATTAATTAAAGCAACAAAACAACCTGAAGAGCCGGTTCGGAGCCGAAAAACCCGGCTCTTTTTAGTGAGCCGAGCCAAAAGAGCCGGCTCTCTAAAAAGAGCCGGAAATCCCATCACTAGTTACTAGGGATGCTGTGAAAGTAAACAAGACTTGGCTAGGACTATTTCCACAATAATTGTTAAACAAGTAAATAAGAATCACACTGCGTGTGCAGCAGCAAAGGCCAAAGGAAATAGTCTCTTTATCTGGCTGGGCACGTTATTTGGTATTTTCCGGAGCAGGCACACAAAAGAATCAGGGTTTAATACAGGCCAGCGACGGGGAGTAGAGTGGTTACAGACAGCAAGATCCAATCCACTGTGAAGCTGCAGAGGCAAGTAGACAGCGTTAGCGTGACGAAAACAGCAAGACAGGGTTTACCGAGCTATGACTCCCGCTAACGTTCCAGCAAGGAATGTGTTCTTCTTCTGTATAGGGTTTATTGGTGGTTGGAAAACAGCAAAAAGGTGCATTACCGCCACCAACTGGTGTGGTGTGGACCGAAATGACAAAAAATAAATAATTAAAAAAATAAATAAATTAAAAGAAAAGAAAATATTCAGATTCTTCCGAACAAATGGGTTTGTCTTAAAAACCAAAATACAGCCTGATAACTTTTACTCATAGAGCTCACGCAAAATAAATCAAACAAGTCCAACTTCACTTTCATATCGTCCAGCTCTTTGATCAGCTGTCTCCTCTCCATATCATACTTCTGACAATGCAATAAAACATGTTCTATTGTTTCCTGTTCCCTACTGCAGTCACACTCCCCTGTACAGTGTTTACCTATTAAAAATAATGTGCTATTTAAGCCAGTGTGTCCAAATCTCAGTCGAGATATAATCGTCTCTTCTCTCCTGTTTTGTCCTGTACTTCTCATTTCCCCCACTTTCCTTTGGATGTTGTACAACCATCGCCCTTTCCTCTCCTCCTCCCATTGCTTTTGCCACCTTTCCTTCATTTTGTGTCGTATTCTGCTCTTGAGCTCCGTCCTACTCATACTAATAACCCCATCTATCAGTGGTCTCCTTGTTGCGATTTTTGCTGGATCTCTATCAGAATGTCAGGTCTGCAGTCTGAGTGGCTGTCTTGCAGACTGGCCAGTGATGAGCTTGAGTCTGAACATACCAGAGATCTTAGTGGTTTCGTTTCCTCAATCCACTGGACTGCTAACAATATGGAAACCATTTCACCTGTGTATACTGACAAATCGTCACTGATCCTTTTTCCCACCTTGATATTAAATTCAGGAACTATAAAGGCTATCCCACTCTGGTTGGCTGTATTCTTTGATGCATCTGTGTAGATTTTGACATAACTATAATCAGTGATGGGAATAACGGCGTTACAAGTAACGGCGTTACTAACGGCGTTACTTTTTTCAGTAACGAGTAATCTAACTAATTACTATTCCTATCGTTACAACGGCGTTACAGTTACTAACAAGGAAACGCGGTCCGTTACTATTTTTCAACAAACAGACGGTTGAAGCTGTGTTCAGCTTACCGCATCTTCTGGACGCTACAGCTTTAAGCAGCTGCGCGCGCTCCCGCGGACGCTAATCACGAGCACTGTCCAGCACAACACCTGGAGCTCAGGGGGCAAAACAATCGCATGAGTGCTGCTGTTTGACTGAGGAAGAATAAAGTAGTCGTGGTAAGCCAATCACATGACCACTTCAAGACAAAGCAACAAGGTGCCAGTTTTTAAATTGTGTCGATAGGCCACGTAAAACCAGAGTCATGATAAACAATATATACGCGGCGTTTTTTCCTCAATAGTTTCGCCACGTTAGCGCTAGCAAGCACTCTCTGCTTATGATCAAAAAAAAAAAAAGTTTTAGGAGTGACGGCGAGAGAGAGAGAGAGAGCAGGAAAAGAGAGAGAGCGAGTTTTGAGATTTGTGACGTTTAGCGTGTTTGGAGTGTGTAGTTAATGTGTTGTCTTGTGTAGTTAGTGTGTAGTGTTGTGTATAGTTTTGTGTTGTGTGTCAGAACAATGAGGCGACTGCTGTCTCCAGGTAGAAACAGGAGTGATACACCTGCTGCTGTCAGACCTGCAGGTATCAGGCTGTGATGTTCTCCTTTGTAGTGGACAGAAATTATGTTTTGGAGTGGCACAAATAATTTGTGTGGCATCTTATTGAATGCAGAACAGCTGATTGTTCTGTAAATAGTTTGAAATGGTTATTTTAAAAAAGGGTAAAAGGTAAATGGATGCAAATAACTTTGTTGTTTGCAAAACTTGTGCATAGGATTTTAAAATTGACAATTAATATTTGCATTTGAAGTTATGAAATATGATTCATTAAACATGTTTATGGTTGTTACAGTTAAAAATATAACTTTTTCTACTATGATTTTATGTTTTTTGTTTGATTTTAGATCAATTCTGGTTATACAGTATGACAAAATGAGAACATAACTGTAAATTCAGGCACGTGAGGTTGTGCTGAAAAGAATGATACCAAACAAGGCAAAGTAAATAGTTTTTAAAGGTAAAATGTGGAGGGAAAATCAAGAGTAGTAAAAAAATGGCCAATTATACTCTGGACGCCAGAGGGTTAAACGTTCTTTGTTTTTTTTTAAAGTAACGCAATAGTTACTTTTCCAAGTAATTAATTACTTTTAGAATATTGTAACTGAGTTACTAACTCAGTTACTTTTTGAAGAAGTAACTAGTAACTATAATTGAATTACTATTTCAAAGTAACTTGCCCAACACTGACTATAATACTGATTAATATTTTCCTACACTGTATACGAATTTAAGATAACACCCCTCTCCTTGGTCTTATTCCTTAACAATGTGAAATCTACTACTGCGTCAGGGAGCATCCATGGTGATATTGTAGGCAACGGTACTGTTTGACTTACGTTTATCTTGTCCAGATTAAGTTCAGCTGCTTTCTGTCCCACTGTCCACCCAAAGCTCTTCAATTGCATTTTCTCTTTTTCCCAGCATGGTTGGAAAACAGTTTTCGTTGGATGATCGTGACCATGTCCTTGTAAACTTGCCCAGTAATTCAATGTCAGTTGCTCTCTTCTTATTTGTAATGGCATTTCCCCCATTTCAACCTGTAGTGCTGCTGCAGATGTTGTTTTGAATTCACCTGAGCAAAGGCTTAACGCTTGATATTGGATACTATCCAACTTACGAAGACTTGTTCTGGCAGCGGAATTATATACTATACACCCATAATCCAATACTGACCTAATCAACCCAGTATATATAGCTTTTAAAGATTTCCTATCAGCCCCCCAGTCAATTCCCACTAAGCACCTCATTACATTCAACACTTTCTTGCATCTGTCTATTATTTTCTGAATATGTAGTCCATGTCACCCTTTCATCAAACCACAACCCCCAAAATTTAAATTGTTTTACCCTTTCCAATTCCCATCCATATAATCTGACCCTGACGTCAACCCCACCTCTCTTTCTTGTAAAAACCATCAACTTAGTCTTATCAACTGAGAATTTTAACCCTCATTTATATGACCACTGTTCTATTTCTGCAATCGCCCCCTGTACTTTCTTCACCAAAAAGTCTAACCGTCGACCTCTTGCCCACATTGCCCCATCGTCTGCAAAAAGTGAAAACCCCATCCCACCCTCTATGTTCCTAAACATATCATTAATCAGCAGTGAAAACAATAGCGGGCTAACTATGCTTCCTTGTGGCGTTCCATTTTCTATTGGCAAACTCTCCGAATAACTCCTCCCAATCCTTACTATTATTCGTTGGCCGTCCAAAAAATCCTTAACCCATCTGAACATTCGACCATTTATACCCATTTCCCTCATTTTTATTAATAGACCTTCCCTCCACATCATATCATACGCTTTTTCTATATCAAAAAAGACCGCCAGCACACTCTCCTTATTCACTTGTGCCTTCCTTATCTCATGTTCCAAACATAAAGCTGGATCCATTGTTCCCCTCCCTCTTCTAAAACCACTTTGATACTGAGTCAAATATCCTTTCTTTTCTATATAGAACACTAATCTTTCATTTATCATTCTCTCCATTATTTTGCAGACGTTGGATGTTAATGCTATTGGTCTGTAGTTTCCTGGTTTCGTATCGTCTTTCCCTGGTTTACGTATTGGTATTATCACTGCCCCCTTCCAGTTTTATGGCAACTTCCCTCCTTCCCAAACTCTATTGTACAGTTCTAGTAAAACTTCTTTAGCTGAGTCTCTCAAGTGACTTATCGTCGTGTAACAAATCTGATCCTTTCCAGGTGCTGAAAGGTTAAATTTTCTAAGTGCCCGGTTCAATTCAGTCTTTGTAAACGGCATATTCAATGAATCATTTGTGTCGTCAACTTGCTGCAGCATCCCCCTGTTCTCTGCTAGTGTAACTTCTCTTCCCCTTTGACCTTCTTCACTAATATTACTTGAGCTATGGATGTTAACAAAAGTTTTTGCCATCATATCTGCCTTGTCTTCTTCTTTCACCGCTGTGACTTCCCCTTAACTCAATACTGGATACCCACATTTCCTTTGTAATGCCATTCATCCTTCTGATCATTGACCACACCTTACCAATATCTGTCTCTCTCCCCACAGAACTACAAAAGCTCCTCCAACTGTCCCTTTTTGCAGCTTTAATGGTCCTTCTTACAATAGCTTGTGATTTTTTATATTCAAGGAAATTCTGATAATTGTGATTGCTTTTTAACACCCTAAAAGCTTTATTCCTGCACCTAATTGCTTCATCACAGTCCTTTGTCCACCAGGGTACAATCTTCCTGTTCTTGCCTCTCGTCAGCTTTATAGTCTGGTTCGCCGCTACCAGAAGTGCACCACACACAGATGAATTTAGATCATCAACATTAACATTCATATCAATTTGCTGCATCTCCATATCACTAACTTGTTCAAACGTCTCCCAATCTGCAGATCCAAAACACCATTTGTGCACACCTCCTGTATCATACCTCTCCACATTCATTGCCACCTCAGTCTGTACCGGATAATGGTCACTCCCCACCGTTGTCTCTTTAATTACCTGCCATGAACAAATACCTGCCAAAGAATCTGACACCAATGTAAGATCAAGTGATGATTCTGTCCCATCCCTACTGTTGACCCTTGTACTGCTTCCATCATTTAGGCAAACCAGGTTTTTAACTTCCATTAATTCTTCAGTTACTGCTCCATTTTGATCATTGAACCCTCCCCATAATGTGCTATGAGCATTGAAATCCCCACACCAAATTACTTTCTCCCCTAAGTGCCCCCCAAGTTCTTCCATTATTTCCAGTGATAGTCTTTTACATGGGTTATAGAAATTTACTACCTTTATGCTTCCAGTTTCTGTCCAAGTTTCAACTACAATATACTCCAGCTGTGAACCTTCTCCCACCACTCTATACTGAACTCCTTGTTTGACAAATATAACACACCCTCCACCTCTGCCCTCCCTTCTATCCCTCCGAATACCCTTATACCCTTTAATAACAAAATCCAAATTTGTACTGAGCCAAGTTTCCTGAATACAGGTAACATGTGGTTTCTTTCTAAGATTCTCAATAAATTCCTTAAATGCCCATCACAGTTACAACATTTATCCTGTACACTGTCACATTCATCATACCTGTGTTCACCCCCACACTTTGGGCACCTCTGTTTCCCCTTGCACACCGCTGCGACGTGTAAATACCTCTGGCATTTGTAACACCTGAGGGGAGGGGGAACGTACAGCCATACGGGAAAACTCATGCACCCTATTTTAACTCTTCCAGGAAGTACCGGTTCTTGGAACTCCAGCATTACAGTCACACTGTCAACTCTTTCCCCATCAACCGTTCTCATCAGTCTTTTGATCCCACTGACCACACTGCCAGAAATACTATGTCTAATTTTTTCTAAATCTTCCTCTATTGCCCGTGATTACTTTTCGCACCACTTTAGACTCCCCCAACACCTTCCTCTCTTACACTGTCTTTCTGCAGATGCTCTCAGTATGTAACACTTTATTTTTCTGTTCTTCCGTCTTAACGATTATCAACAAATTCCCATCTCTAAGTACTTTGGCTAACGTTACCTCTCCAAACTTCTTTCTCAGCTCTCTTGACAAAACTATCGGGCTAAGTTGCACCCCTTCATCCTCCGGCCTAAATTTCAATATTATTTTAAACTCTTCTCTAACAATCCTTTTCAGGATAACACTCCCATCATCCGAACTATTCCCCTCAAACTTTGTTTGCTGCCCTGAGTTCCTACGACACTTTCATCCTCCCTACATCTTCTCCCTCTCCTCGCCCCTTTCCCCAATCTCCTAAATCCATGTCATCATTGTCATCTACCTGAGTTGCCATTCCAGTCCAGTCACACACCAGTTTATGCCAACCGCCAAAATCCGTAATCCAATCCACAAATCAGAGTCAAAACCAAGCCTTCTCCAAAGTTCAAAATCAGCGCCGCTCCTTTCTTCCCTCTCAATAGCATGAGGTTTCCTGTATACGTTTTTCTTCTTCTGCCAGCGAGGAATGTTTGAGAATGCTGGTCTTAAGAGCCTCCCAGCAAATTACACACAGGTGCCACAAACGAGGGGTGTGGTGACTCTGCCCAGTGATGGATTTACTGGCACGCAGGAAAACCCAGCGCTCACCCGGACCATGACACTTGTAAAATGGTCTGTATTTAAATAGCGCTTTTCTGGTCCCTAAGGACCCCAAAGCGCTTTACACATCCAGTCATTCACCCATTCATACACACATTCACACACTGGTGATGGCAAGCTACGTTGTAGCCACAGCCACCCTGGGGCGCACTGACAGAAGCGAGGCTGTCGGACACTGGCGCCACCGGGCCCTCTGACCACCACCAGTAGGCAGGGTGAAGTGTCTTGCCCAAGGGAACAACGACCGAGACTGTCCAAACCAGGGGTCGAACCGGCAACCTTCCGATTACAAGGCAAACTCCCAACTCTTGAGCCCAACTCTTGTAGTACCATATCACTTTGCTCTCGCACTGCAGGCCTACTTGTTGTTCCTAGAGTATACTTTTTAATACTCTAGTTGTTCCTAGAGTATTTAAAAGTAGAATGGGAGGGAGAGCCTTCAGTTTCCAGGCCCCTCTTCTGTGGAACCAGCTTCCAGTTTGGATTCGGGAGACAGACACTATCTCTACTTTCAAGATTAGGCTTAAAACTTTCCTTTTTGCTAAAGCATATAGTTAGGGCTGGACCAGGTGACCCTGAATCCTCCCTTAGTTATGCTGCAATAGACGTAGGCTGCCGGGGATTCCCATGATGCATTGAGTTTTTCCCTTCCAGTCACCTTTCTCACTCACTATGTGTTAATAGACCTCTCTGCATCGAATCATATCTGTTATTAATCTCTGTCTCTCTTCCACAGCATGTCTTTCATCCTGTTTTCCTTCTTTCACCCGAACTGGTCGCAGCAGATGGCCCCGCCGACAGAACCTGAGCCTGGTTCTGTCGGAGGTTTCTTCCTGTTAAAAGGGAGTTTTTCCTTCCCACTGTTGCCAAAGTGCTTGCTCATAAGGGGTCATGTGATAGATGGGTCTTTCTCTGTATCTACTGTACAGTATAAAGCGCCTTGAGGCGACTTTTGTTGTGATTTGGCGCTATATAAATAAAATTGAATAGAATTGAATTGAATTTATATAATATTATTCCACTTGTCACAAATGTCAGTTCGATGGAGAAACAGTAGGATCTCTAAATGTAGGATGCTGTGCAGAGTGGTGCGTGGCGAGCCATTTGCACTGACCCAACACCGTTATGTTTTGATTCAGGAAATAAATCTGCAACGATCAACCAGACTCTTTGTCTTCTTAAAAAAACATACAACACAACGCAGAGTGGAAGAGCTATTTGGGCTGGCATGTTACAGAAGGGGGGAGCAGAAACTGGTTACACAGTGATTTGTGTGTAACTTTGGAGACAAGACTCAGATTAAGTTGCTGATAATTTTCTCTTTCAAAAACCTTCCTGTGTGCACAAATGTCTAAAACTAAGCAACAAGAAAATGATCAGAGTAACGACAGCACAATGATCAGGTCTCCAAAGTGTTTCTACACTGAGAAGTTTCACTGTAGAGCCACCTCATGTGAACATCAGGTGAACTCTTCTGATCAGAGTTTCACACAGTCAGAGAAACAAAGTTCTCTAATTCAACAAAGAAGAGTTTGAGCTGCAGACTGTGAGTGAGTCTCAGAGTCAAACACAGTGAGGTCTGATAGCTGATTGGTGCTGATTACAGCTGTCAGCTGATGTTTTAGTTTTCACTCATGATTAAATGACTTCAGTTCAAACTGAGGAGACAAAAAATGTGCATTAAACATGTGATTCATGCGTCTCCAGGAATAAAGTCAAAGCCTGAAGTAGCTTCAAGTTCATCTTTGTTTCCTCAGACTGTTTGAATTGTCAGAGAAACAGAAACATGGAGGTGTGCTCATGACAGCATTTGATTCCTGATGTCAGAGAAACTTTACATAATTCAGCAGAGCTGATGTGGAGCTGAGATCTGCATCAACACGAAGTTCACATGTTAAACTAGGACGGTCACAGATATCATGTGTGAAACATCACGTGATCCTAAAGTGTCTGAGTGGCCATAAAAGAGATTTAATTCATCCTGAGGTCGGAGTTTGCAGAGAGCTGACTGTATCAGACTCAGAGCTGTTCCTAATGTTCTGTCAATTTCTTTCTTTTTGTGTTTTGTTATTCGAAGGTCTTAAATTTCAGAGTCAGCAGGTGAGATCAGGTTTCTCTGATCAATGATGTGGATCATGTGACCTGGTTTCTAGTTTACATGACAGGTCAGAGGTCAGCGACTGTAACTCAGTTACTCCTGTTAATGTGAACTCATTGAGTGTTTGTGGTTTACCTCTCAGACTGACTGAAGTCCACAAGAAGATGATGATGGAGGAAGAGGAGGACAGAGCAGAGTCTGCAGGGTCCAGCTGTCCGTCTGTGAGGAGTGACCGGTCCAAAGATGAACCTCCAGCCTTCAATGTTGAATCTGGACCAATGAGGTCAGAGAGCTGTGATGACTCCTTTACATGTTTGTGTTTCCTGGATAAATCTGACCTGAAACATCCTCAGATTGTTACAAAGATTCATTAAAAAGAAAACAATGAAAGAGAAAAGATCCAAATGTTAGACTTGGTCATTTGCTGTTTGAGGACAGTGATGCTCATATCTGTGGGGAACGTGTGACCTGAGTGGGTTTATGTTTGTCTTTAAAGAGCTGCTCTGATTCTCTTTGTGTCTGATCTGTTAAACAGTCTGAGAGGTCACACAGAGACCCAGCAGCTAAAGCCTGGATCATACTGGCTGCTGTTACTCCATCAGGACAACACTGAACCACAGTGGTGTGGATGTAGTGGATAAATCCCACCATACTGATGCTCACATTTAATCACAGGGAACAAAACCAGATGTTACCTTCAGATTGTGACCTTTGGAGTGGACGATGCAGATTTCAATAGAGAATAAATGTTGTTGTTTTTCAGCTGTGAAAAAAGAATCTAATTTTCTAAACTTCAGAATTTATGATGCTGGTAAAAACATGGAGACTATAACACAACATTTCCACTGTATTCATAGAATGAAGGTAAAACTGTCAGACATTCATTAAATATGCAAAATGTCCACAGAACCATCAGAGGGTCAGATGTGAAGCTCTCAGTGATTTTGATCAAATGACTCATCAGTTATTGATCTGTACTACACTGATCTACCACGTTAGTAAAGCTGGTGTTCTGGTGGAGGGAGACCTCGGATCATGTTCTGGTTTTGGAGCAGTGATCTGCTGATGGTTCAGTTTAATGAGCTTCTTCAAAATCATCCCTGACATCACGACTGAAAGGACGTTCATGAAAACAGACTGAAAATTACTGATATGTTCACAATCCGAGAGTTTAAAACTTGACAAACTTGATTCAGATGAAGTTATTTGAACAGAAACTCCTGGATCTTTATCCTGTGTTGATCTAATTCTTCATGGTTCCTCCACAGAGTGGACCAGCAGAACTCAGAGGCTCCCAGTGGTCAGTCTGCCCAGCAGCATCAAACACAGCTGGACTCCATATTTATGGTCTGTACATGTACAACAACTACTGTTACATCTATTCTGTTCACAGTCATCTCCATGCTGCTCTTTGGAGACCAGTGGATTGTCAGTGTGTCCAACATGGATCTGATGTTTGGCTCCGTGATTTCAGTCTGATTGGCTCATTCATAAATATTCTGTTCCAGCTGCTGGAGGACAACATCATCACTTTTGTGAAGAACGAGCTGAAGAAGATCCAGAAGGTTCTGAGTCCAGATTACCCAGAATGCTTAGAGAGTCCAAGGAGCAGCAGCAGAGAGGCTTTTGTGAAGATCACAGTGGACTTTCTGAGGAGAATGAAGCAGGAGGAGCTGGCTGACCGTCTGCAGAGACGTAAGAAGATTTATCTAAAAATTTAAGCTGCTGGATAAATTAACAATTACTAATGTCTTGTAGGATTAAAGAAATTATTTTAAGGTTACTGTTCATAACCATCATCTTTATCATTATATTAATTATCATTTCATCAAAGCATTTATTGAAGCTGCTGGCATTATGTTATAATTTGTATTACAAGGGTTATCATAGTCACATATTAACATGTTTATTACAGGTGCAGTTATAACCACTTTAAATCGTTGAGTTAAATCTATAATCTTAAAAGCTTATATGCTGAGTATATTGTTACAGTAAAATAGTAGCTGAGCAAAGGCCTGAATGTATTCAGCAACATGTTGCACTAGAGCTTACTTGACAACAGGTGACAGAAGGAGGACAAGTCCATGGGGACCTCAAAGGTCTGAGATCATCACCATATTTGGAAAAGGATGCCAGAAAGGGGAACTTCTGTGTCTGCATTTATCTCTTAAGATTGATCGTTGTCTGTAAAAGAGGCAAATAATGTTCTTAAGGTGCAAATTATGTGCTTGTAAACGCAAGAGGGGGCGTTATAATACCCTGATGTTATAAAAGCAATCTGAAGTGTATTTTTGGGCGGAGATTTACAACTGATGTTTTCCAGTGTACATCTCCCCACGCTGCGTGTATTCATTAAAATCAATTGTTTGACCAACCTCTTCTGGACCATCGTTGTTTTACTCTCGTCCTCAATATCGGACCCTTAACAAGATGAAACAATATGTTTTAAACATTAATTATTTTTGGAATTAAGTGTTTGTTTCCACTTTCAAATGATATTCTATGTATTTCTATTCATTCAGAACTTCCAGCTGCAGTTTGTCATCGTAAACTCAAATCCACCCTGAAGAAGAAGTTCCAGTGTGTGTTTGAGGGCATCGCTAAAGCAGGAAACCCAACCCTTCTGAATCAGATCTACACAGAGCTCTACATCACAGAGGGAGGGACTGCAGAGGTCAATGATGAACATGAGGTCAGACAGATTGAAACAGCATCCAGGAAACCAGACAGACCAGAAACAACAATCAGACAAGAAGACATCTTTAAAGCCTCACCTGGAAGAGATGAACCAATCAGAACAGTGCTGACAAAGGGAGTGGCTGGCATTGGGAAAACAGTCTTAACACAGAAATACAGCCTGGACTGGGCTGAAGACAAAGCCAACCAGGACATCCAGTTCATATTTCCATTCACTTTCAGGGAGCTGAATGTGCTGAAAGAGGAAAAGTTCAGCTTGGTGGAACTTGTTCATCACTTCTTTACTGAAACCAAAGAAGCAGGAATCTGCAGCTTTGAAGACTTCCAGGTTGTGTTCATCTTTGATGGTCTGGATGAGTGTCGACTTCCTCTGGACTTCCACAAAACTACAATCCTAACTGACCCTAGAAAGTCCACCTCAGTGGATGTGCTGCTGATAAACCTCATCAGGGGGAAACTGCTTCCCTCTGCTCGCCTCTGGATAACCACACGACCTGCAGCAGCCAATCAGATCCCTCCTGACTGTGTTGGCATGGTGACAGAGATCAGAGGGTTCACTGACCCACAGAAGGAGGAGTACTTCAGGAAGAGATTCAGGGATGAGGAGCAGGCCAGCAGGATCATCTCCCACATCAAGACATCACGAAGCCTCCACATCATGTGCCACATCCCAGTCTTCTGCTGGATCACTGCTACAGTTCTGGAGGATGTGCTGGAAACCAGAGAGGGAGGACAGCTGCCCAAGACCCTGACTGAGATGTACATCCACTTCCTGGTGGTTCAGGCCAAAGTGAAGAAGGTCAAGTATGATGGAGGAGCTGAGACAGATCCACACTGGAGTCCAGAGAGCAGGAAGATGATGGAGTCTCTGGGAAAAGTGGCTTTTGATCAGCTGCAGAAAGGAAACCTGATCTTCTATGAATCAGACCTGACAGAGTGTGGCATCGATATCAGAGCAGCCTCAGTGTACTCAGGAGTGTTCACACAGATCTTTAAAGAGGAGAGAGGACTGTACCAGGACAAGGTGTTCTGCTTCATCCATCTGAGTGTTCAGGAGTTTCTGGCTGCTCTTCATGTCCATCTGACCTTCATCAACTCTGGACTCAATCTGATGGAAGAACAACAAACAACCTCCAAGCGGTCTAGCTTTTTTAGAAAAAAAGAGTATCTCCACCAGAGTGCTGTGAACAAGGCCTTACAGAGTCCAAATGGACACCTGGACTTGTTCCTCCGCTTCCTCCTGGGTCTTTCACTGCAGACCAATCAGACTCTCCTACGAGGTCTGCTGACACAGACAGGAAGTAGCTCACAGACCAATCAGGAAACAGTCCAGTACATCAAGAAGAAGCTCAGTGAGAATCTGTCTGCCGAGAAAAGCATCAATCTGTTCCACTGTCTGAATGAACTGAATGATCGTTCTCTAGTGGAGGAGATCCAACAGTCCCTGAGATCAGGAAGTCTCTCCACAGATAAACTGTCTCCTGCTCAGTGGTCAGCTCTGGTCTTCATCTTACTGTCATCAGAAAAAGATCTGGATGTGTTTGACCTGAAGAAATACTCTGCTTCAGAGGAGGCTCTTCTGAGGCTGCTGCCAGTGGTCAAAGCCTCCAACAAAGCTCTGTGAGTAAATTTGTGATCAGGGTTTTAGTTTTAAAATGTTGATTAAAAGTGGTCATAGATTTCTTCCATGACAGATCCACGTCCTAAAACCATGAGCCTACGTAGTTGTATAGTGTAAAAGAAAAAAGGAGACCTTTTGACCACAATATTTTAACTTGAATGAACTTTTGATACAGCCTCTAAACACTTAAGGAGCTTAAAATGTTCTGATCTATGAATCCACATCAAACACTCTAATTACACTCTAAAAACAGAACATTAAAATCTGTATGTCTGCAAATGTATGTGCATTGATGTGATCATGCGTGGAGATCTGAGGTTGGTTGGTAGGATGGACCCATGTGCAGAATCACATGTATGTAAAATATTTCTGTTTGGATTTTTGGGAATTCGGTTCTTTTGTCGTTTCTCTCGGTATGTAGCCTTTCTGTGGTTCACGTGAATCACGCCAATCTTAAAGTGTTTAAGGTGTGTGCTAACTAAAAATAAAGACAAGATGATAGTTTATTAAATTTTAATGAAATTAGCCGATTGTTTCGGTATAGTTTCATAAACTCAGCCGTCTGCTCCTTGCTAACTAAAATAGCTAGGCGCCATCTTCTGTTGCAGTCTGTGATTACACTCTTAAATCCTAGTACTTATTCCTGCATCTTTTGGGATCTTACAAAGCTTCAAATGACGCGTCGACTACTAAATTAGTTGTCGACGATTTTGATAGTCGACGTAATCGTGACTAGTCAACTAATCGTGGCAGCCCTACTTGGCATGGTGTGTTGATTGTTACTTATTGATATATATTGATCTTTCTGTTCTAAAATTTATTAAAATATCAATATTTTGGTAATTTTTGGTATCTTTTTGTTTATTATTAACAGGAACACAGTTGAAAGTAACTGCATTGTTGGGACTGTCTAAATATTAGTAGGAACTACCTCTTCCACCTGTCACAGTAATATGTGAAATACGGCTGTAAAAATGATTCACAGCTCACGTGTGCTCGCTCACTCAGGTGATGATCATAAGTGAGTGTGAAGAGTAGAAAGATATTTTGCTGCTATTTTTTATAATCATCATTACCATTTCATTAATAACAGTATTGATATTGCATTCAGATGTTCAAACATATTGGTATCATATTAGCCTTTATTACAGGTGCAGTTATAACCACTTTAAACTGTTGAGTTGAATCTATAATCTTAAATGTTTATATGCAGACTGCATTGTGAAAGCGCTGAGTATACTCTGTGCCAAAATAAGACAGGAAATTACATATTTTTGCAGGGCATGCCTTTTGCAGGAAGTTAAACTAAGCAGAGTGTTCATATCTTTTGATTAAGCTTTTAGTAGTGGTTCTTTATTAAAACATTTATTCAATAGATTACATATACATAGTTTCAGTTAGGTTATTATGCACATGAGAATTCTCATAAGACAAAGTGCATGTGAGGTCGACACACACACACTTACACATACACACATACAGAGTAGGTGAACTTAGGTCTAGGTAAGAGTTCAGACATATTTTGCTTGTAGCTGCATTTTTTGCCTGTATAACTTTCAGTTTAGGACGTGCTGCTGTTGTTCCAGACGATAAGCGGGCATCCGGCAGCAACAGGAAGCACCTGCTGTGGAGATGGAGACAATGTTCTTTTTAAACTGTGTTAAAAGTTAACCGAATGTTTGTGGTTTTGACTTGACGTATGCATGTATTGTATTTGTTAATGCATGAGGGGACATTCTAATACCCCGATGCATAAAAACTGTATTCTGAAGTTTTGGAGATGAGATCTGATACTGTTTGTACACAGTGGAACATCTCCCATGCTGCGTGTGTTCATTAAAATCATCGTTTGTCTCCACCTGGCAGGATAAGTGTGTTATTTCGATTTCCTCCTGTATCTCTCCTTAATTTTGAACCTTAACAAAATTAAGGAGTGTGAAGATATTTCAGCTCCACAAACTGCCAAGATGCAAGTTGTGAGAAAAGTGGCAGGGGTGACAAGCGCTGCAGGCAGGTACTATCCCTGTATAGAGGGAGGAAATATGGAGCTGGCTGTGTTGTATAGCACGGTTGCTGAATTTTGTAAAGTGACTTAAATCAAGCCTTAGGGTTTTTGTGTCTATGTTTAAACTATGGGAATTCACTGCATCTTTAAAACGACATAATCCCATTTGTTCAAATTGTAGAGCATTTGAAGTTTACTATAGACTAGCTATTTAAAAATATACAGTGTGCTGGGAGTAAAACAGCAGCTGTTGGCTTTAAACAACAAAAATACAACTCAAAATATTTAATATAGGAAAGAGAGAGAAAATAACACCATTCATCCATCCATTTTCTTCCGCTTATCCGGGGCCAGGTCGTGGGGGCAGCAGCCCAAGCAGAGAAGCCCAGACCTCCCTCTCCCCAGCCACCTCCTCCAGCTTGTCCGGGGGAACACCAAGGCGTTCCCAGGCCAGCCAAGAGATATAATCTCTCCACTGTGTCCTGGGTCTGCCTTGGGGCCTCCTCCCGGTGGGACATGCCCAGGAGCCATCCTTGTCAGATGCCCAAACCACCTCAACTGGCTCCTTTCAATGTGGAGGAGCAGCGGCTCTACTCTGAGTCCCTCCCAGATGGCTGAACTCCTCTCCTTCTCTCTTGGCTCTTGGCGAAGGCGGTCACACTTTTCTCCTCTCCTCCTTCCCCTTATCTTCCCTGCTTAGCCTCTCGTGTCCTTGTCCTGTCTCGTGTATATTACTTTCCCTGAACAGTCTCTCACTGTCGTTCTCTAAAACCTAAAAGAGAATTATGGATTTGATCAACTGGTCTCTGAATGCTATTGACACCCTCTTCTCAACGAGAAGCCACGGCTCGGGAGAGCCTGAGTGCCCTGGAGGGACTTTCCCTGCCGGATACACGATGGACGGGTGGCAGACATGGAGGATCGTGTGCCTGGCGGGACTGTCGATCGAGGATGCTGAAGACATCTACATATTTGGAACTATGATAACAGGGTTCTTGGTGATCGGAACTGGCTTGGCCCTGGCTTATCGGAGAATTAAGAGAGCGGAACCGGCTGTTCAAACTGCCCCAAGGCTGCCCGCTGGGATTGGAATTGAAACGATGGGACGAGGCGCGACTTCTCTGAACGAACGCAGCATGGTCAAAAACTTGGAGATGCTTACAGCTGCCGTGAAGACTCAACATAACAGCATTGAGCGAATATTGGGATACATCAAAGAGAGGCCTGCTCAGGATGACAACATTGAGCGGAAGTTGGATCACATCGCAGAACGGATCACTGCAGCTGTGGGGTCTCAGAATCAAAAGAATGACACCACCACGGAACGGAAGTTTGATACCATCATGGGGAGGCTCGCGGCTATCCAACGGGAGATCGAGAGACCAGTGTCGGAGTGTTAAAAGAACAGCTTTGAAATTCTCCTGAGCTGCTCGCAGAAAAGAAAAATTAACGACATCAACATGCGGACACCATGGCGCCAGCTGCGGGACCAAGGCTGGTGCTGAAGAAAACAATTCCCTGATAACGACTGTGTATTGACTATTCTTCCCACTCTATGCAAGGCCACCTGGGTTGGCTGGCAGACTGTTTACTCAGCCTGATAGGGCGAAGGACACTGTCCCAGCTGAACTCTGGACATACACATACACACATGCTGATTTGCACACACTCATCCCCCCTCCCCTTCCAACGCCTTCGATGCTTGTCTTGTGTTTCCATGGCGTATTGATAGTCATGTGCTTTTTGTGCTGAGGTGTTTTTTTTCTGTTATCAAACTGTTCTCCCACTAGGAGCTCAGTCTGAGTGGAGTTTTTTTTCTCCTCCTCTCTCCCCATGTCACATATTTTCATTGTTTTTTTCCTATCAGCCTACCTTTCTGACATGTCTCCCCAATGTCATGTTTGTGTAAAGTCAGAAGGTTCCTTTGTAAGTGCGCATGCGCCATTAGTATGCTGCCTGCTGTAACCCTAATTTCCCTCGGGATCAATAAAGTATATTGATTGATTGATTGATTGATTGATTGATTGATTGATTGATTGTTTGATTGATTGATTGATTGATTGATTGATTGAGAGGCCAGCCACCCTTCAGAGGAAGACCATTTCCGCCGCTTGTATCCATGATCTCGTTCTTTCGGTCACTACTGTGGGGATCAGGGAAATTATTTTACTGCTGTTGTTCATATTACCATGGCATTAATAACAGTATTGATATTGCATTCAGAGGTTTAAACATATTGGTACCCAATTAGCCTTTATTACAGGTGCAGCGATAACCACTTTAAACTGTTGAGTTGAATCTATAATCTTAAATGCTTTTGAATTTTTTTTTATAATCTCAAATACTGGTTACGTTGGTGTGTATGGGAGAGGTCCAGACTAAGTTGCAGGCTGACAGGAAATAACATGTTTTTGCAGAGTGTGCTTATGCAGAAGTGAAACTAAAAGCAGAGTGTAAGTGCAAGTTATTTTGAGGAGCTGTTTGGATGATGCTATTCGAATAACTAGGTTATTCATTATTATCTTATATTCATTAATATCTTTTGATTAAGCTTTTAGTAGTGGTTCTTGATTGAAACATTTGTTGGATACTTTATATACATAGTTTTAGATTGATACACTTATGAGA